>NC_050176.1:8848282-8985782 GCF_008315115.2 Sander lucioperca
TGCGTGCGTGTGTGTGTGACTAGACAAAGAAACACTACTGCATTCTGTCACATGTGTGCTGACAACCAGGGGACCCACCGGTACACAGAAATGTACTCCCTCATGGAGTTATGAACATGTGGGTAGGTGTGTGAGAAAAGGAAGTACTGTGACAGACATGAACAAACCCACAGACACAGTTATATTTCAGTGATCTCACTATAGCAGCTCATATAAAACACAAACATACAATATATTGCATTAGAGTTCTCCTTATTTAGGGTGGCAGGTGCTCCCCACCTCTGGTGTCCATATTGGTGGTTCTCAACTCTTTGTAAACTATGGCTGGACCCAAATAATAATAAACCCATTTTCTTTTCTAACAACTAACCCTTAACTTACATAATGCAGGCCAAACATATCCAATCAGAAAGGTGGAGGAACCTAAATTATATTCCTTCAACTTGTCAATGTAGCATTTGGTACATGATTTTAAATTTCAGAGATAGACCAACGGCCTTTGACAAAACTCTGCAAATGTAGTTGTTCATGACTGATATGAAATCTCTCCTTGTCCTTATGTCAGACATGATCTGAGGAGCACTTTCCCTCAATTATCTCTGAAAATGTCACCACTGTAACCCAATTCTTAAGGTTATCCTCCACTTAGGAGTGATTTTGAGTGTGTGCTCAAGTGTGTGCACGTGCACATGTTACACATTCAGTTTAAATATTGTAGTTCTCTTCTGTTTCAACCCTCAAGGGCTCCAGTTCCTCTTATAAGGTGAATCCTGACCTCTTTGTCCATGTAGTCTCCCACTGAGTGGACGTGCTGGGTGTCCTGGAAATGCTTTGTGTGCTTTGTGCGTGTATGTTTGAGTACATGTATGTGTGGGAAGGTTAAAGAAAGTGAAGGTTACAGAGATTTAGGAAAAGCAGGGGAGGAAGATTTCCTTGCATGAACGCCTTGTCTCTGTGTCTATTTGCTGCATATGTGTGTAGGGGGGGTAATCAGTATCGGAGGGAGAAAGGAAAGCTTCTGTGCTGATATATTTGTCCACGCTGAAGCTGCAGGGAGGTAGATGCATGCAAACAAACGTGCATGTCCTTTTGCACAGTGCATGCTTGCATGGGTCTGGTTTTCGATGCAAGCTCTAAGCGTGAAAGATGAGAGAGGTGGAAAGAGTAATAAAACATGTTGAACGCTCTCTATTATCAATATAACCTGCTTTATAAAGAACCATCATGTCCACCTCACAATGCCATGTAATACTGCGCTATTTTCAGTCCATTTCCACCAAATGGCTATCATTATATACCTCCCTCTCACCAGGTCTAACCCTTCCTCTCTAATCCAGTTCTCCTCCTCTTTCCTTTCTCCAATCCCCACTCAATCTCACTTCATCCACCTGTGACAGCTGTGGAATTGCAATCAATACACAGGCTGCACCCAGCTGAGACATTCAAACCATCTATGTATATTGGACGTTAATCCATATTTATAGGGCTGGATGCTGTCACTGTGCAGTCGTCTATACTGCAGGTAACAAAACAAGCACATACTAAATGCCAGCCACGTCCATCGAGCAGTGTCTGTGTGAAATCAGGTTCATTTCTTGAGTAAAACGCACTTGATGGCCACACGTTTTACACCCACTTGTGGTTGGCCGAACGTCTTTAAGGAAGCAGAGGACGATGGAGAAAGTGGGTCAAATAGGAAGCTGCTGATTGATAGTGATGGGAGCGGTGAATGAAGGGAGGGAGTTAGGGGAAGAAAGAGTGGGAGGACTTAGTCACTGCACAGAAGTCTTGGAACAGTCATGCCTGGATGGGATACATGGACACACACACACACACACACACACACACACACACACACACACACACACACACACACACACATAAGGATGAGTGACTCACTGTAGCTGTAAGAAAATGAGAGGCACAGACTGTTGCAACTTGACTGAGCATGTCTTTCCTCTTTTAGCTTACGGGACATAAGAGGGAGAATTTTCAGTTTGTTTATGTATTTATTTTTTAATTTATATATTTATATTCTCAGTTGGGGTCATGTGAATTGGTATTTTCAATCACATTTTCCATAACAACTGTAGTTACATTTGGGTTTATGAAAGGCCCAATTTATAATTGATTTGAGGTTTGTTTACAACATCAAATTGGATATGAAGTTATTGTCTTGAAAATATTTTCAAGTATGACATTTAACATCTGTGTAGATGCTGCAGGAGTTTGTAATTGTAACATTGGGTTAAAACTAGTGATGCACCAATTCTATACTACATGGCACAACTCTTATTGGAGGCAGGCACTCATTTAACATCCTAAGTAGCTGTGTGTTATTTAATATGCTTGAGTGCAGAGGCGTGTCTGTATGTGTGCAGAAGGAGAGGGAGAGAGATTAAAGATGAGAGGAAGTAGGTCAAAAAACCATGTAGGATACTATATCACTGTGTATGGGAGGATGTATCAACAGCGTAATAGGTCTCACCCCATTAGGGTTGGGTGAATCCCACAATGAGAAATAGGAGACATTAGACCAGCCCTGCACTTTTCCAAAAAGGCAGGTTTATGTTTCTGGAAATACCACAAAGGCAGTGGTGCAGATTTTCATAACCATGGTTTATAATAAATTGTTCTCCTTTTGTTGTTGTTCAGTGAATCTTTTGAGCCTCATTTATTTTATGAGAGCAGTATAATTTATAGTCTAGTTAATGTCCTGTTTTTGTGATGTGATGCTCTTTCACCAAAGAAAAGCACTCAGTACCGTGAGAAGTGAACACAACATGCAACATCTCACATCACTTTGGCAGCTGAAGCTCCATCCTGCATATGCTTTGCTTTACACACTGGTGGGAATTTCACTCAAGAGCTGAGGTCCGGTGTCACAAGAAGTAACTGTTTTGTGATACAAAAAAGGCACATCTTAGTGCTGGCAATTGTCGGTGGAGGTCAGAGTGAAAAATGTGATGCTTTACTTGAGCAGCGGATGGTCAGTGATGGATAGAATTAGACAAGTATGCGGAGAGGCACAGCAGTTGAAGGATGCTGGAGATTACCTATCAGGTATCTGCTGTGTGGGAACAGGAGAGTACATTTAGAAATAACATGCGCACAATCACATCTGTGCACACACACTTTAAAAACATCTGTGACTCAATCGTTTTGTTGTGTTCACTTCCGTTAAATCACATGATGTGTTGTCTCAGTTTGGCCTCACCAATAAAAAAGAAGAGAAGAGTATAAAACTAGAAACGTCTATACCTTTATACATCTCTGTGTTTGCTTGACAAACACAGGCAGACATTCCTAAACACACAAAGACTGACACACAAGCAGTTGCTGGCACACACATAGACACACTGAAGCAAACATGGGAACATACTGCACACACGGCGCTTTTCCATTACATGGTACCAGCTCGACTCGCCTCGACTCTACTCGCCTTTTTTGGTTTTCCATTACGAAAAAAAGTACCTGGTACCTGCTAACAGGTACTTTTTTTAGTACCACCTCAGTCGAGGTTCCAAGCGAGCTGAGCCGATACCAAAAGGTGACGTGAAAGCGACAGACCGGGGTGTCCTGAACAAACCCGCCATTTTTACATAGTTTAGCCAGCTGTGTTTTTTTTGCTGCCTCAAGCTTAATTTGAAACAAAATGTGTCTTCTGGCTGTGGCAACAAC
Organism: Sander lucioperca; assembly: GCF_008315115.2. Taxonomy (NCBI): domain Eukaryota; kingdom Metazoa; phylum Chordata; class Actinopteri; order Perciformes; family Percidae; genus Sander; species Sander lucioperca. The sequence goes on from NC_050176.1 coordinate 8,851,964, forward strand.
AACACACCTTCGACGTTCTGTGTGTGTGTGTCGCGTTAGGTCACGGCAGTTTACTGCGGCGCCGCTATGACAACCAGCCACGCTGAGGCGGTACTAAAATCTGCAATGGAAAACAGACGCACAGTGCGTCGAGTTGAGTCGAGGCGAGTCGAGCAGGTACCATGTAATGGAAATACGCCAAAAACATGTCTTGTCTATGAATGGAGGGCAGCAGTAGATAAGGCCAATTAGTTAGTCAAGACTTTCAAAGCCAGGTCAGGGTTGGTTGTGAAGTCATATGGCAACAATTAAAAGGATTGAAAAAAAACAAGACATTATAAAAATGTCCTTTTCACACTTTCTTGCTACCCAAATCATCTTAAGCTGTGGTTCAGTAGAGGTTTAACGTGGTAGTGGCTGTTATTGGTGGCACTGTAGTGTGGATAAATCCCCCCCTGTAGTTGATCAAGTCAGTCAGTCAGTTATTGTGGACTCTAAAAGAATGGTCAAGGGCAATCACTGGTGTCCAGTCAGTATTAATAGCACTTATCATCCAAAAAGGGAAAGATTTTGAGATTTCTGTGAACATGATCGGTGAAGCATAAATCAGTAGTTGCCAAGCGGGCTTTGTTTATAGCAGTGCTACTTCAGAAAAAAAGAAGACAAAACAAAGTTAGAGATACTTCTACTTGGCTTAATTGGTGATAATAACCTGTCATCAATCCTATCAGACACATCAACTCAGCTAGACACCTCACACATCATAATCTAATTTATTTTGGTGAGATCGTTTTTAAAATTTTTCAATTAAAATTTTTAGTGATTAAAATCAGTTATGGTCGAAACTGGAAACAAATTGGGCAGAAATGGTTATTCATTAGGTAACGTTAAAACTCAAAGCTCCTTTCTTTAATAGCTTACTTTTAAATGCTTCATACTGTATGTTTATAGTACCTGAAACTGATGTAAAGTTTGGTGAAATATTGCAATTTGCAGTCAAAACAGCCCTTTCAGTTAAATGCACCACTGTTTATTTCTATGGCAACAGTGCCAAAGGTGCTATGGTTGCCATCCTCCTTTTTTTCTATTTAAGCCCTGAATCAGAGCCCCATGGCATTTGGCTTCCCAGAGTCGGTTATTCTCACAGCCAGCTGCAGAACAGTAGTTCCCAAGGGAACGTGAATACTTATCAAGTGGTACACTGGGTCTTAGCATAAAGTATGCCTGTGTGTGTGTGTGTGTGTGTACTGGGGTGTGTGATTGTGTGTGTTTGCGAATGCATGCATCCATTTAGGTGAGCCCGGTATGTAGGTGGACTAACTGATGAGGAGGATAAAGATGCTGTGTACACCCTCTTCGCTCTTTCTCTTGAACACTGTATCATTTCTTCTTGGTTTTTCTCCAGTAAAGACAGTAGAATAACTTAGAAGAGAAAAAAACTATTCATGGACCAAGTAGTGCAGCCAACAACAAAGAAACCCAGCCTCTCTAATGCTCTTTGTTGTTAGCCAGTTGTAGACCTTTAGTTGGAGAGTCACTGATTGAGCACACCACATCTAGATGACAAAGATGAAGCATTTTTATGTTGATGCCATTGTGGCTCTAAAAAGTGTTAAGTGATTGACAGAAGTATTGATACTTAAATCTTTTGATTCACAAGAAAGCGTGCAAATGCCAGATCAACTGATTTTAGTATGAAGTAGAAGTATGTTGCCATAGGTTTAAAGTACAGTGCTGTTGCAGGGTTAGATGATACACTATTACTGGGTGTGGTTTTTGCATCAGTCATGCAAATTACCTCATCTTGTTTGTTCTTTTAAAGAATGGTAGGTAGGCACCAAGGCATGCTGGCAATTTTGTGTTAAAGAGATTGTTCCTCCTCCTCCATAAAAGCTAATCCTAAGAGGATACCGATAGCCTCGGGTGACAGGCGCAGAATCACTGCAAGCAAATACACAGCACCGTAAATGAGATAAGCTTGGAAGGAGATAAAACAGCTGGTTTATCTGTTCTCTGGTATTATAGCCATTTCCTAGTGTTGGAAATAGTTCATAGACAAAAAAACTACATTACAGACATTGGTGAGAATTTTTTTAACAGGATCTGGTACTGTGCTTACGCTTGGTAAAAACAATTAAAATAGCATGTAAGATGATTGAGCCTTACAATATGTTCTTTTGCTCTGGTCGGAGCATATAGGTAATGTAAAAGCAAATCTCAGTAATTTCACGACCTCAAAATTGCACTGTTAATTGATTGTCACAGAAACAGTATGTACAGTACTGCACCTCTCCTTTTAAGGTGAGTCCCCGGAATAGAAAATGGGCACAAGAATGAGAAAAACCTGTGTGCTGTGTCTTGAAAGCTACTGTGGTCATACATGTCATGTGTGATTTATTTCAGTCAGGGGAATATCACTACAGCAACAAAATAAGATGCACGCCCACGCCTCCAAACCTGCACAGTACCTTCCTTTGCTGAGAAATTCTCTTAAGTGCAAATTTACCCACCATGTGACATAATCCGTTTCCATGTCTTAATTTGATTATCCTCTCATTACACAAACATGAAAACACCTTTGATGTCTCCTGTTAAATACTGACAGCTTGTCTCTCTCTTGTGAACACGCTAATTAACCCTTTTGTGACCTTGTTGCACCTTGATGCTGTTGCTGTTTTTGTTCAAGGAATCGCTTAATTCTTCTGTAACATAATTACATTTTGAGGGTCAAAAAGCACAAAAGTACATACGTATCACGTCTGAGCCGAGATAAAGGCGCTGCATATCACAGCAGGTTATGAGGTCAGAGCAAACACAGCGTGCCTCGTTGCAGAGGTCTTGACACAATTTCCTCTCATAGAATTAATCCTGGGCCTTTGTTTACTGAAAACTGCATTGCTGTTCCACAGCTGTGCCAATGTCTTTTGTTTTCAGAAGGGTGCATTGCGATTCAGGTGAATGAGATGTAGAGCATGTAATCAAATGTTGTTAACCTCCTACTGCATATTACAGTGGGAAACGGGCGGGATCAGGTGTGAAATGTCCTCATTTTTATGGAAGCCGGAGGGCAGGTGAAGATGCATTTGAATTAGCCAACAGGTTGATGTGGGAGAACTCACAAATGTTGCTTGGTGTATTGTCCATGCACATTGTCTAGTAATATGAATGGTGATGACAATGGTAGTGATTGCTGATGTTTGATGCGTGTCCTGTGCTTTGGGCTAATCTGTGAAGAGTTCCAACAAGTTAAAAACAAATTGTGATTAATGTCTCTTGCCTTCACAGAATTGCCATGTGCATACTTCCGCCAGTGCTCCAGATTTTTCATGTTTGTTCTGTCTTGTCGGTCTAAAGCTTGCACTCTTCATATTATTTTACATACTGTACCTTATGTCTCAACTTTTCCCTTTTCTGTCCCTCTTTTCTACAGTGTGGCAAAGGAGCAGAGAACTTTGACAAGTTCTTCACACGCACCCAGCCCCAGCTCACACCGCCAGATGAGTTGGTTATCGCCAACATCGACCAGGCAGAGTTTGCAGGGTTCTCTTTCATCAACACACAGTTTGTAAACCCGGCGGTCAGTAACAACATATGAAAACAATTGGAAAACGTCCCTGAAGAACCTCACTGCCACTAACTTAAAGCAACCGCCAACCTAACATCTGACAACAACTTGATCAAGGCCTCACTATAAACCTTTAGGTATTGGTTTTATTCGTAAGCAGCATTCAGGGCATGCATTTTTGTTCTGTAACATATATTTGCCAGATTAGATTTGATTGGCTCTCGGCCATCACAATAAATAATTTTCTTTAGTTTAATGATAAGCATGTACTGTAAACAAGGGTGTCCTTTCTATACTGCTGCAATTTGTATTGATGGTTTACCATAACTAAAAGACATTTAGAGAATAAATGAATCCATGGCTATATATGATATGAGCAAGAGGGTATTAAAGGAACATTCAGCGAGGAGAGCATTTAAGGCATGGATTTTGGAAAAGTTTTTCATGCTTTTACAAATCTCAATGGATAAACATTATGGTCTATAGATCCACTTGCTTGGTCACAGTTCTTTTCCATATGGATAATTATCACAATATAGATATTATGCGATGACCTTAAAAACACTCACGTAAGGCAGTGTAGACACTATGGCCAGGTGGTGCAGGTGTTGAAACTTCACCTTGTGATTCAATGTTTCCTGTATCATGTTTACAGTTTTCTTCCCCTTTGACGTCATGGTGGTATAACATTCTATTTTAGTACAATTTGATACTAGCTAATCTCAACTTCCTGTGCGTGTAGCAAATCAACTAAAGAATGAACAGTTGTGTAATTAGATAATATGCAGCCTGTAAAAATGGAAATATGTGACACCCATAGGTATGAAAGTATGTCAGGGTTGGTTCCAACTTTTAGCTTTATAACTTAACTGGTATCACTCTATTTCATCTGCTTTGAAAAGTAATAATTCACACACCTATTTTCTTTAACTTGAGTTGCAGATTGTATATTTCCCTTGTCAATAATGTTGTGGACACTATGTGGACACAGTAATCAGTTTAGCATGTGGACAGTGGTAGTACATTATATATCTACCTACTTAGGAAAATAGTCAGTGTCAGGGTTAATCACTATCTCTGTCCCATCCTATGCCCATAACTACAAAGCCTCCTATTGGTCATAAATGTCAGAAACAGTAACGACATTTTGATAAACTGTTGTTTGTTTTTAGAATATAACATGATATCAATGTGTATTAACCATCCAATGTTATATTGCATAGAGTATCGTGCCCTCAAGTGTAGATACAACACATTTGTTAGTTTACAGAAGTTGCAAATCAATAGGAGCATTTCTTCTGACAATGCTTTTTGTTGTCCTGAGAAAAACTTATCCTTCATTAGGATTATGTCAACACAATTATTATTAGTTAAATATCACCTTTATTGGATCCCTTTTAATTTCTTTAATGTCTTTAAACATAGTTTTTTGTCCCCTCTTCTTTTGTGGTCTCATACATATTAGATAATTAGATCAGATTCATATTTGAAAGTGTCTACTATCAGTGCGTAACTCCTTTGTAAATAATCATGAGTTATTTAAAAAAAACCTAAAGCAAGTTACAGTTTTTATACCAAAACCTGAATGTGCTTTTATTACATTAATTATATAAACCAATATTTGTACGTGTAATACGATTTAAACAACTAGGAAAGTAACCCAGTACAGATCAACTTTGTAACAGCTGGACGTCTTTAATAGAGTCCAGATTTAGCAAGTTGTAAAATATATCTGTTCCACTTGTTTTGGCAGATTTATCAAAACTTTTATTTTCTTTATTCATATTCATTGATTTTGATTGCAAATTGTGAGTTGATTGGATGCGTGTCTGGCTGTTGACTGTCCCTCTGTATCTGCATGCTGTTGGTAGGCATCATTCATGCACGTGATCCGCTAAAGGATCCATGCTACGAAGTATAAAACCCCCTAAAAGTTACAGTACAACCTCAAAGTGATACTCCACTCAAAACCTAACTTTAGTGGTACGAGTTAGTAGTCTTGAAAGTTTGTACTTGTTTCGTCCTTGAAGAATAATAGCCATAGCTTAGATTTTTGTTGCTTCCAATGGATTCCAATAGTGACAGCTTTTCAGGAAGGTGAAAAGTACAGGAGGGCTGGGTATTGTTTAAAAAATGATGATACCAGTACCAATACCAGTACCCTTAAAGCTTTAGTGCGTAACTTTTTTATATTAATGAACATCCGTTACATTCAAGCCATTGCCAAATGAGTTGATACAAAGCTAATTAAGACTTTCAGCTCCACACAACTCTCTCTGTATTTCTCAGTATGGCTATGTTCAGAAGATTGTGTCATCCGGCGACTTTTGACTGCAGAAAATCAAGTGAAGATAATTACCTCTTCTGAAGAGTCCATGATTTTTTAATCCTCCGTTTCCTCCTTGGCTACTAGCAACTGCGTGGAGGAGGGGTGGGGGCGGTGCGCGATCACAGAAGGCTTTTATCATGTGGATGCGCCGACAGTTTTGTTGTCATTAATTAGAATTCCTCATGGGGGAGACAGAGAGTACACACTATAGCTTTAAAGTGATACGGATCCCAATAGAGTACTTCATTCGATACCCATCATGTAAATAGAAGCATTCAGTTGCGTGTGCAGGTACAGGTATCGTTTGACAGGAGAAGTTTAAATACAACACGGTACTAGGTTATTTCTGTCGGTACCGTTAAGGTATTGAGAACTGATACACAGCCCTAGTGGGACATATAAAAGGTCAGACCTATGGAGGTGAGTGTTTGATACTCAAAGGATAGATATAGGTGGAGTATCACTGTAAGCATAGTTCTAGATTGGACAAACTTAATGTGCTGATCTTAGACTCTTAAGAGATGATTGCAGGGTTTTGTAACTATACTGCACACAAATCACAAGCCAAGTGATGAAACACCAAAGTCCTAATGCTCAGGCAGGGTTGTAAACTACGTGTGAAAGCAAGAGTGGGGAACAACAGTGATTTTGCCAAAAGAATGCTGGTCGCTAAAGACGATAGAACAGACGTTTATTACAGTTTATTAATCTAAATAGATACAAATGCTAAAAGTACTTTTCAAGAGACTTTCCTGAGACATTGTCCCTGGTTCTTGATCAGTGCTCTTTGCTGTAGAAGCTTGATATATATACATTATGGCCCCTGGATCCTTTTACCTTCACCTTTTCAGGGCGATGTGGAACACTAAACCCAGATCTGTGGTGAGTTGTGACTCAGACGCACTGCTCGATGTTAGACCAGTGGGACCACTCGCTCTTTGTGTGTCATGAATGGGGTTTATGTTATAATCTTAATGTTGTGCTGTCGTCACTGTAAAGTGTTTGTTTCTTCTTTTTTTGTTGTCAGTTGCTGTCAGTGTTGTTGGTTTAACTTATCTAGCTTCTGCTCAGAAATTCAGGAATGTTTAAAATTATATGTCACATTATAAAACTCATGACATAAATAGGAACTATTGAAACATTTGTAATAATTTCTCCATGTTTTTCTAAGAGTTGTGGGCTCGTACAATGTTTCCTATAGTATATAACCTTTTGCATGTGCCAAACCTGGAAAACGCCAGAACCCAACAAAGCAGCGTTACACTAGCTGTAGTCACATGGATGACTTTTTCTTTGTGGCAGCTTCTCCCTGTGCAGGCTAAGACCTGCCTAAAGCCACACCTGCTGTACACTCTCTCGGCCACATAACATAGCATGCTGCCATGAGTATACCAGTGCACACTGTGTCAGTAAACTTTACAATGCCAGTCAGTTTAATAAACGACTCATCCTAACACAGTACTAGATTTCCCTGCCTGCCTAGCCTATTGGCAGAATTGTGTCTGAAAAACATTCAACTTGTGGTGCATTGTATTTAATATCCACCGTGAATGTCACAGAAGTGAGAGAAAATATTCCTTGTACATACTCTGAGTTTACTCAGCAACAGTCTTGCCCTTGTCTGAGCCTTACTTACACCTCTGAATGTGCTGACTAAAGATATCCATCCCTTTAATAGAATTCCCAAACTTCTTTCTTCATGAAACATGTTAATGTTTTCAAAAAGTCAACGTCAGTGTGGGCTGAAAACAAAATTTACTTACTCTCCCCTTGTGTGCCTTTCCCAACTTGAACAGATATAATGTACATCTTCTTCTTAATCTTCATTGTCCTCGCTCTCATCTAAACTCTCTACTCCATGTTTACTCTATACCTACTCCGCTTGCTGCATTTTGTATCCATTGTCAAAGTAATTGAGTTAATTCACTTTTTTTTGTTTTTACTTCCCTTTTTTACGCCATGTTAGTGTTTCAGCACATCTTGCAAATGTCTGTATGTATGTGTGTATGTATGTGAATAAAAGTTAAAAAAAAAGAAAAGAACTTTGTTCACATAAATGATTCATGAGCCGGTCAGTAAATCAGAATTTTCAGCCATAAAACTTGACAACAACTTGACTCATCCTCATGTGTCTGCTTGCTTTACCTTTACCTCCCTGTGCCTATTAATAACGGAATTATGTAGTGAGTTAACTAATATGTATCGACAATATCAAAGGATGATCTACGGGGAGTGAAGGAACAATGGACAGGTGATTAATGGGGTTTAGTTAAATGAACGAAAGGATAGATGATAATGGCTTGTTTGAGGAACGACCCCTGTGCCTCGCCACATTGAACCATCCCTCCCTTGTCTCTTGTAAGCCCTCTTTCACTCTACCTGTTCCTCCTTCCTCAGTGCCTAGGCCAAGTCAATCCATCATCTTATCGACAGCGTGTCCCTCCTTTCACCCGTTTAGATCCCATCAGGTCAGGAAAGCGGTTGATTTTTCTTGTGCTATTCACTCAACACAGTTTGTATCAATTCCACCCTTTCATCCTCTCGTTTGGTGCACCATGAGAAAGGAGTAATCCAAGTGTATTTGTTGTTTTACTTTATTTACATTCTATTTGATGTCCTCATCTTTTTGTTTTTACTTAAATTGATTAGGATGGCCAGACGATAATGAAGTAACTTTCTGGTGTACTGTATAGATTTTATCCTAAATGGAAGGTTTTAAGACATAGGTCTTGTAGGATTTTTCTTTCAATTGGCATTTCTTACAATTCTTCTTTTATTTATCTGTTTAATTTAGATGAATCTTGTGTAACGTCTTTTTTCTTTGTAGTTAGTCATTACTCTCCGCTGTGTCCTGTTTGCTGTGAAAGGAAAGAGTTGAGCTGAGCTGCCATTGTTTTGGCTGTACAGAGCACAGGATCATTAATGCGCAGGAATGCCTTATCCCTTAACCCATACAGTAACATGGTCTCTACATATACATGTTATTCTCCTCTCTTTGTTCACTTATTATCTCAGCACACCTGTCCTTGTACATAAATGACTTACAGTAGATATCTAAATAGACTGTAAAAGAAAGAATATATTGTATTTTGCAAATGGTGTATGTTTGTTTTCTTCCCATGTCAGCCTGAAACCTTTAAAATGAGTCTGAGCAACTTACCTTGTAACTGATTGTAACTGTTATTTGTACCTAATGTATGATAATGCAAATAAAAAAAGGAAAATGAGATCCATACTTCTGCAAGTGTATGTTTTTTGCCATTTGTGACTTTAAACTTAATCAGCACGTTATATTATATTAAAACATATATTGTGGCTTTCCTGTTTTACAACTGGGAAATGTGCATGTTTATCTTTTTTGAGAAAAGTCTCAGTGACGTCACCTGACATAATCTGTCAGGTTTTCTCATTCTTAATTTAGCAAAAATAACAAGGTCACTGACGAAATTTAAATAATACACAGTTCATTTTTTTTTTAGTTTGAGTTTTATTTCACTTTTTACTTTGTTCAGTAGGCTATATCAACCATTGCATTAGCAGAAATATTGCTATTGACTAAATGGACTTTTTGTTTTAAGACATAACTTGAACAAAGAGAACTGAACCTCCCCTGGTTTATTAGTATGATGCACTATATTCATCTGTTTTCATTTAGTATTCATTTAGTCCTATATTGATCTGTTTTTATAAGTGTGGGTGTGTGTGCATGTTTTGCTATGACTCTATACATATGCAGAGGTGTGAGTTTGTGTGGGGGTGGTCGATCGATTCTGTGTGTGTTCCAGGCTTCTACATTAGTTGGATGGCTGAGCTTGAGTCCTGGTGAAGGCAGAGGGGTGTTAGTGATGGAAGACAATAGTGTAACACTCACTGCTGTCAGAAGAAGGAGCATCACAGCCTGGCTGCCTGACTAACATGGCAAGATCTCTACTAGATTTCACCTAAGTTAGGCTGTGAGCACAACCGGGCACTGGTGGACTAAGGGGGGGCGGTGGTGTCCCCATGTTTGAGAAAAAAGAGTGCCCTCTTGAATGCCCAGATGGTATATAAAACATGATCAAGTGCCCTGGAGGGTGCCTTTCCAGTGGAGAAAAAATGATAATGTGCTAGAAAACGTTTGCTGGTGCCCTTTTTTTTTTGCCCCTGCCTCTCAGACAGCCTGGGTCCGCCACTGTGCACCTGGGACTTTCCTTTTAAGCCAGAGAGGATTTATGTGGAGCCCATTTACCAAATTAAAAGCAGGGTTGGTAATGTTGAAAAGCTAGCAAGAGTGAAAGTAGCATCTCCTTGGGGCCTCGTCTAACCCCTTCACCTGCCCTCGTCACCTAATATTATCATACCAAATGTTTAAAACAAACATGACTACTGTTAACAATGCGGCGGCGGTGAGCATTGAGCTCAGGCTCATACACGGGAGGAGTAGATTACGCACAGCGGGGAAAGGAGGCATTTCATTGGTTCTTTCCAAGCAGACAGCAAGGCAGTGATTGGTGGGCATTTTTACAGGAATACAGCAGCTACAGATGACAGATCTTTTTGCTCCTATTCAGAGCACATACGACTATTTCAAACAATATATAAAAAGGTGTATATTGAAAATAGTTACCAACCCTGCCTTTAATGCCTTTACTGAGTTTCTAGAAGCTTAGCCAAATTGTCACCCCACTATAATACCTGTCACAACATGCTTCTTTTCCAAAGTATAAGATTTACATTACAGGGATACAAAGGTGCATATGCTCATTTTAGAAAGAGATAAAAAAAAGAAATGCTCAGACAGGTACAAAACAGTTTGCAGTTCTTACTGCTGTTCCCCATTATTGTGATGACCATTGAAAGGTTTTCCACTAATTTCATCCAACCTTGACCTCTCCTCCATTTTGGACTCTCCTCTATCTTGTATATATATATATATATATATATATATATATATATATATATTCAGATTCTTCACAGCTCACTTGATAGCTTTCATCTATCTTACTAATGTTTTCTTAAACAGGGCCGTAATTAGCTCCTTGCTGGCAGGCAGCCAGTGTCCTAAATGGTGGCTTAAAGTGATAGGAAGAGGATTGTAAGTTTTTACAACACATTGGTGTATTAAAGCTCTTTAACAAAGTTTTCAATCCTTGCTCTACTGTTCTTGAATTCATATGAGCCTGTAAGCTAATACATACTTGAAAAACAGTCCTTGCAATTGTATTTAATTAATACGACTTAATTACAATTTATTAATTTGATTTAAAACTGGATTTCTTCTCTCCTGAGTTGTTAAATTGCTGCGATGCTGACACATACTGTACAAAATTATTGAACTTGTGTTTATTTCTTCACGTGTTGTCAGACAGTGCATAGCTGTCCTGTGATTAGAGAAAGCCTGCAGTGTGTTGACTGTGGAACCAGCTGGTGTGTGAGATTTGTTTACCACCTTTTATGTTTCAGTCCACTGGTTTCTCTCAGTCTCCCTCTATAACACAAACAGACAATAAACACACATACAGTACATGTACACACATTCTCAGCATATCTTCATCTGTTATGAAACTGCTAGAGCGGAGTCATATGCAACCATGTTGTCTTGTTATAAGTGCTGCTCTGGCCTTAAGTAAAACAGGTGCATTATCATTACAGTCTGGTTAACATTAGCATCTTTGTGAATAAGCCATGGCATTTTACAGAAGCTGATTGAAAGATTTTTTTTTATGTGAAAGAAAAAGAAAGAAATGATAGGAGTGTGCTTTTCTACGTCTGCATATAGTCTACATTTTGTCTGCACTTTTTTCTCTCTCTCTAAGAAGATATTGAAGTTAGTGACAGCAAACTATGTTCTAGTCCAATACTTTGGGGAGATTATGGTATTTCATTTTTAAAGCCTTCCTCTTGCTTCACCTTGCTCTGGTCAACAAGGGCTCAGTATTTCCCAAATACCTAAGGATGCCAGGAAAGTTCATGTTTGCTGTCAGGAGGAGCCTGAATTTTGCTTTTGGCTTTGATGTTTGATCGTCAAAGCAGAGTAGAAAATATTAGAAGAGATAATTTGCTTCAACAGTATGCAATGATGAAATGTATGAGAGATAAGCAGTGATGCAAAATGGAATGAGGAAGGTCCTGATAGCTATCCCGTGAGGCCAATGAGAGGCTTTGTGAAAGGCCAAGTCAGAGCCAAGCTGATGACAGCCTCTGGCCTATATGGTCGGTCGGGAGCAGAATGTGGTTGTTAGTCATACACATGCATGGGATTCACCAGATGCTCCTAAATGACTGAAAATGAATGTCCATACGGTCAGAGACGGTTTGTGCTGATTTTAGTCTGACAGCAGCTCAGACTCTATAAATCTTTGTGGTCCTGAACATGTGATCTAATGCTATCATGAAACTATCACATTTAACACAAATGTAGCTTGGTTTAGTACAAAAAGGTCATTTATTTGTCCAGTGATTGTTTTATGCAATTCTAGAAGGTCCCTGACCTCATGTGGAAACACGTCACAGACTTTCCACATGAAGTATGAACCAGATGTTACATAGATGCATTTTATTGAGGAGTGGCAATACAAAACAGAAGAACCAAAGCCAGTGAATGATTCAGTTGAAAGCTCTTTTTCTTTGGCAGAATATTCCCTTCAGTTTTGGAAGGCACAGCAAACAAAATCCAAACAAAACTACGGTTTGTGACTTAAAGGGGAAGCCAATTCAAAGGGGCTGAAACATAAGGGAAGAATGTGAAGAAACAAAATAGAAAAGCAGAGACCGCCAAAAAGGCTTCTCATCAGAGTCAGTGTTAACACGTATTATGTTGTGTCATCCTACTGCAGCCTCTTCTTTTTTTTTTAGAAGCAAATACACAGCCATTGTTGCTGAGTTACTATAGCAATGAAAAAAATGTTGTTTGTTGTGAGAATAGAATTTTGTACAGAAAAGTGATGGTGGCTTTTTGGGAGCTGGCAGCTTTGCCTGGCTAATCAAACCTTGTTTACAGGCAACATGCATTATGAGGGATGTCCAGTGACATTTTATGTCACAGTCACTCGACTGCATTGTAATGACGGTGTTGATAAAATATAGGCTATGTTGTGCATTTCAGGAATCTAAAACAGCTTAGTGTTTGATTTTCAGAACACAAACCTACTGAATCCAACATCTGCATAACACTTCAGAGTTGTAGCATGGACCATTTAAACTGTTATTACAACAATTTCTGACCGCTGCAGCTCCCCCCCTGTCCTCCGCACACCTGATCAGAGGTGGAGTGCGGAGTTGGGCGCCACGTGCCACGCGCCACGCGGTTAGTACTGGCTTGGATAGTAGTGGTGCGCGAGCTACTCAGCCACGGGTCCTGTCCGCCACACAGGCTTATCGCGCGCCAAAACCGAGACAACACGAACCGACTGAACAGGGAGAAACAAGAGGGAAAAGAATAAAGGAAGAGGGAGAGCAGTGCTTTCATCAGCGAGTCTTCTTCGTGAAGGTAATACATTATTTGATCTGTGTTTTTCTCAAGTGCGTTTTAAGATAAATTTCATAGTCGACATTTTGCGCAGAGAAAGGCGCTGTTGATTGTTTCCACTGGATTCTTTATTTGTTGTTTGTTGTTAAACTGAGGCTTTTTTTTGCATACTTAAAGAGTCAGAATGTCATTGCAATCATAATGGAAGTAGAAGCTTCTGCTAACTTACATCACTCACTTTACCCACATTTCTATGTGAAGAGTGGAATTTACTCGTCGTAAACACATGGGATACATGGGATATGCTAATCGAGATATAATGCACTGTTGTTTGAAGAAAGAGAAAGAGGCGTGACAACTACTCGTTTTTAGGATGAGAGGACATGAAAAGAGAAAAGGAGAAAAATAGAGGATTAAATAACTTCATGTAGTCTAATGCCATACATACGTCGTATTCCGTTTCGTTCCGTTTTCGACGGAAAATAACCCCCATTTGAAAAGAACTTGACTAGACTACGTTTACATTGGATATTCCAGCGCCAATAAAGACGTGTGCAAACAGGGTTTAGAAGACATAGCTTCCACTACATTCTCGTGTAACAACACGCTCCATTAACTGACTGACTGTTCAGCATGGGAACGTTAGTGAGTGTTTCAGCACCGCGGACAGCGACTTCAGCTCAAGCCAAACATTAAACAGCAGGTGAAACAAACAACAATTCTTCACAGAGGATGTAGCCAACAAATAGACTCCGACTAAACACACTGATACTACTGACCAATAACTACAATTATGTTTTAGTTTTAAATTATTTGAAAAATACTGATAAAATCATGTAAATTCACAGATTCTGAGATTTTGTTAATTCTGCCTACCTTGTAATCTGATTAGTACTTGAAAGTCTTATCACATTTTATTTTTACCACTTGTACCACTGCTACAGTATGGTAATTACAAAAAATTGAACAATAGTAAACAAATATGTATAGCGAGGCCTTGAGGCTGACAAACACTCCTCATTGTTCCAGCCAAACAAATACTGTTATTGCACAAATTTAGACTGAGATGGTGTGGGCTGCAGAAGACGTTGGCAATGTCAGAAGAAGAAATGATTTCTAGCCACTGTTAAATACAGGCTGGCAACTCCTCTCTGGATGAGAGTTGTTGTGGACTTGTTGCAGTGAGACAGCTATTGATATGGTAGCCTATATTAGGTCATCGTTGTCCATGCTATCTGGACAGATCGTGCAGTCTTACTCCATTTTTCCTCCACCCTTGTGTCTTGTTAACTCAGCAACACATTTGTCACTCCTGCCAACAAGAAAACACAGGTCACCATTAATAGAAATGTCTGATACAAATTCCATTATAAAAACATTAACATGCCTGTCATCAATGTGTATTGGACTTTTATTGTGGCTAGTTAGTTCGTAAAAATCTTGTTTAATATCACAAGACAGACTGGAGATTATTCATTTTGTTTTCAGAGACAGAAGCCAACTCGATGAAGAGAATAATTGGCTATAATTAATTCGGTAAATTCCTGTTGTTTATGTTTAGTTTTTTTGCCATGAAGATGTGAAGAGAATATGTATTCATTAAAAAGGTGGATGGCTTAGTTGTATTAGTGGGTACTGTTTTGTTTTCCTACTTAATCCTTTAGTAACTTTACTCACTATTCTTAGGGTGTATATAAAGCTTGCAGAACAATACAATAAATGTGTTAAGCACAGTAAGTCAGCATTCCCTGTAGCCTCAGCCCACTCACTTGGCTGTACCTCACTGGTTTCAGTGATCACTCAGACTTAAAGGAACATGCTGATGGGAATATCCTCCAAAGTAAACACAGTGCTCTGACAGCCAACAGAGGTGTGACAGTGATCCACTTTTTAGTTTTAATTTAAATAGGTAATATATAGCACTGTGGCTGCACACAGACTCTGGTAGTCTGGAAGTCCTACACAAATTTCAAACAGTTCTTTCTGGATGTGGACAAATTATGAAGCTGTACAGTAGAATAGCTTTTATGTAACACTTATAGAACATGCATGTAAATTGATATATTTCGGTACATATTTAAATGACTGTCCTTCCTTGTCTTGTGTGTGTTTGAATGCATATGACTATGTCTAATATGTTGTGTGTTTATATATTTTATGATAAAATCTTCTGTGATGTATTTCTGCCTCTATGGCTTTCTCCTGTTTTCAACTGTATCGACAAACCAGCATGTAAAATGCACTACCAAATAGGAAGCACTGTTTTGGGACACGATCATCAGTCCATTCATGCTTGATTAATCTGGAGGCCTTTCTGTATAGTGTTGCCTGGTGACCGACCCAAGTCAAACACTTATAAATGGGAGACTTGTTCTCACAACAAACACGGGAAAATGGATGTTAGTGCTGTGGATCACTGTTTTTTGTGCCAGCCACAATGGAGTATGAACCCTTTTAGAGATCACTACTGTGTTATTCATTTGTGTTTTATTAGATTAAATAGACATGTCTGTTGAAGGAAAGATGGAATGAAAACCTTTCAGGATAATTGTCCCTGACGTACACCAAGTTTTGGTAAAGCAAACACGGTCTTTTGCAGTGAAGACATGTAAGTTAAAGTCTTTGTTCAGCCTTCTACATTTTATATTTACTATTACTTATCTACGATCAGCAGAAGATATTAGAAATGCAGAGAATAAACTGACTGACAAGCTATCCGTACACTTTCTGCTCATGATACTGTATGAAGGAATACGCAGAGGATGACAGCTCAAAGCCAAACCATTTTGCTAAAAGACATAAGGGAAGTGCCTTTGGAACAGCATGAAAGGCTTGGGCTATATCCAGAGCTGCCCCATCAAATTAAGATGATCTGACAATATTACAGATGTACTGCGTTTTGATGCAGTCTGTTCTAAAGTCTTAAGGGCGAGGGAAGAGAACATGTTCTACATGAGGTCAGCTGGTTCAACTGTTTATATGCAAATGTGTTAAAACATTTAACAGCCAGCTGACTGATTTTATGCCCTGAATCTTGTGATTTCAGTGTGGAGAAGAGGTGAGAATATGACACAAAAATTTCCACTTCGCTCAGTGTCTTGACAGCTTGCACAACTACCACCTCTGTCTGCTGTTTGCCAGATGATGCACTTTAATTTGCCTGGCATACAGCAGAGATTTGTATTTTCACAGTTTTGGTAGGCCTTCAAGGGAGGGCTGAGGCATCTCCAAAATTAGACCACTGAGAAATCACTCTCGCTTGCTAGCTCCCTACTGGAGGCCAGCACAGCACAAACATAATGACTGATATATGGTAGCATATGGGAAAAAAATGTCCTTTGTGTATCACCGTTAACTGTTAGAATCACAGAATTGCAGAAAATAATTGTTCGGGTTGTTGTGCATTTAATTTGGACATTTTAACTTTCAACTTTACTTTCAAGTTTATTATCCTGAAAGAAATATGATCTGCAGCAGGCATCAAATCACATCAAAGACCATGACAAACATGTAATGTCATTTGTGTATTTGGTAAAACAAATACTTGCTCTAGTCGAAACATAATCCAAAAAAATCTTTGCATGCAGGGCCTAATTTAATATGCTCGAAGTGGGGCGTGTATTGCAACAACTTTATTATAGTCATTTTGTAAACCAATATTGGGTAAGATCCTTAACTATATTGAAAGAGTTTTAATTCTTCAGAAACATAAAATGTAAGATATTACAATATTAATGGTGAAATGGCTCTTTGAGATTTGCTTGACAGCACGTGTGGCTTGTCTTGGCTTATTTCTATACAATGAACTGCCATATTTACTATTTATGACTTGGAAAGAAAGGTTGTCCTTGTCGTAATTGTCTTCCTTAGAGTGAGTAACTAGATACTACGTACTGTATACGACATATAGGGTAGAAAACAGGTGATACTTTTATAACTATGATTGTTGTATGAAATAGTCACATTTGAATTCGTAATGTCACTGTTGCTATGTAACAATGGTTGTAAAATCAACCATCTGTGTCATTTATATTATTCTAGCTTTGCTTTTAACACTGGAGGACATTTTGGACAGTCAAAATACAGAAGAATACAGCATTCTTTGTAATACTACTATGACCAGTGACCCACTCCCTCTGTATACCTCTGTGAAGACAACAGAGAGTGGCTGTAGACAGTTTGTGGGTCAGTGAAATGCGCTTTAATGTATGATGATGTTTTCATGTACAAGAGTTTGCATGATGTGTATACTGTAGGCATGTGTTGTGTTTAGTATGTCTGCTTAAACTGTACAAGCAGATCTCAACAGGCTGATGATGGGGGCTGCCAGCTTAATCCAGCTGTGTCTGTGGCTTGATGACTTACCTCCTCTCTCATGCATGGCCTGCCATTGTCCTCAGCCAGCCCTTGCAACATCATCCAACAGCAACTAACTCCCACAGTGTTAAGTCTCCTGTCTACAGAAGCATCAGAGGGATGCACTCAACAGCCGCACTCCTACAGCCACAGTAGCTGGGTCAATAAGCATGCCAAAAGAGATCCATGCTGTGACACCGGCAAACCCTCAACAGAGACAAATTCAAATTATGGTGTCAGTTGTTTTGCAGTGACATTCAATGCTTTTTTTTTTTAAACACAGTCACATGCCATATTCATCTAGTTCAAGTGTTTTATTCTTAAACTAATTTCACTAAGTCAGACAAAGATGAGGTAAAATCAAAATCCACTGTTAATCATCTTGTCTACCCAAATAAGTATTGGGTTCTCTTAGCGTTTACTGCAGCCATTCCTCTGTTACTAAAACAATTGTCCCACCAGTTGATATATTGTTTATCTTTGCAATTGTTTAACTATCAATGCCAAAGAAAGATCGCTAAATTCAGAACTTTATGTAGCATTGCTGTGTTATATAGTAAGTTTATCTCAAAATCTACTGCTGTTTCTTATATAATCACGTTTTTAAATCACACAATTTGCCTAACTTGTTACATTATGGTTCAGATATGTTCTTGCCCTGCCTTCTTTTGACCAATCACAGATATGATTTGCCCTGGAGGTCTGGGTTTCAACTTAGTATTCAACAACAGTTAAAAACAAGTGAGACATCTGTGTTACTCTTTGACAGGAGGTTAGGTGCATGATAGCAAAGTAGACAGAAGTGGAATGGCCTACTTTTGGTGATGATGTGCCCTTTACTCTCGCAGTGGTGTGCTTGTGTCTTACTTGATGTCAGCATGGCCCCTGGACCCCTAGTGGCTTTGTTCAGTACCACATTAATGGTTGAACATGCATTTCCTTTTAGTCAAATCCTGTTGAAAAATGTTTTTTTTACCATTATGGATATCATAGGCCTTCTGTAAAATTTGCAAGGATAGTTTTGTATTGTTAACTTGATTATTGCAGTTTTGGTTTTTGCACAAGAAGACTATATTTTTAGGGTGACAGTATATTTGTAAAGCTTCTGCTAAATGTTCAGGCCCAGTCTATGTTTAGGCAGGAGGGCACGCTAGTTTAGTCAGATTTAAAGGAAATGCTGATGTTTATGCAGGTGAGAGGATGTTTGTGTGTCTGTTTGCAGGCAGGGAGGATCACAAGGCTTTTTTGTTAGTTTGCTGTGGCTTTGAACATTTAATGATAAACATTTCTCAATAATAATAAAACCTTTTTTCTCAACTGAGATCAGTCACCATTTATACCACCTTTATAGACCAGAAGAATGAGTAGAATTATTAGTATTCATGAAAGATTGAATGTGATGTCACTGCGTGCTTTTGAGTGTGTGTGTGTGTGTGTGTGTGTGTGTGTGTGTGTGTGTGTGTGTACCAAACAAAGCAAGACGAGACACACAGTTTAGCCAAATCTAAGTTCAAACCTGTCTGAAACCATATCATCTTTGATGGATCCAGGAAGCAGGTAAACATCACTTACAACTCTGGTAACTAATAAGCCTTTTTCCCAACTGACATTTTGATCTCATATAGCAGGTGAAGCATAGGCGTATCTAATAACATTCATAATGGCTCCAATACATTTAGGTATCCAAATAGCCAGTGAGCCAGCACACACAATAGCAGGTCTCTGTATATGGCATCCGTAAATGGAAGGAATGCAGCAATTATAAATGTAATTAATTAGACATTCCTTTGTCCACAGCACTGGGAAATACTAGAAAATATTTTGGGAAATACTCTTCTCAGAAACTGCCACTTTAGAAGATGGTTGAGAGTTCTGTCCTAACTCCTAATTAAGCTAAGCTAAGCTACCCAGGTGACAGTAACTCAGCACTGCTTGTGCCTACTTTAAAGTAAAAGTCATTAGGGACTGTTCGTTATTTATTTACGGGGCTACTGGAGGAGTTTTGGGACCTTTAGGCTAAAAAGATTTGACCCTCCCCTCGCCAGTAATAATGACCCTCCAAAATGATTTGAAAAAGAGTCATAACCCTCCTTTTATGTGCTAGTTTGTGCTTAGCAAAGATGTACAGATGTCATTTGATTTTTTTACAGCCATGACATACACAATTTAACCTCTGCATTCTCATCTTACACATCACACTCCTCTGTGTTGGTGTGGTGTCCATTTCAGTAGATTTACTCACTAACATTGTTGTGAAAACACAATAAGCATGGAAACTAAATGCACACTTCCTGCATTACTGCATTACTTCAAATACTAAGTTACTCCTCTAGTAAACTAGTATTCATATGAAATAAAACAATAAAATATTGAGACCATTCAGCAAAGGACGCTGGGAAATAACAAATTCAACACTGGTTGCTATGGACTTGTCACTAGGCTTCCTCAGTCGTTGTATATTTTAGCACATAGGTAAAGCTGCTGAAGCTGAACATTATATTCCAAAACATATGTGTTTATTTTTAAAGCAGATTTTAAATTACATTGTAACAATTTAACAATTCGCACTTATGAAATCCAATCGCGACACGGCTGTTTTGGAACGCAATAGACAGACGGTGGCGGAATGCCCCGACACTTAAATTCAACTAAAATGTAACAGTGAACAATCAGTGTTGGACCTACAGTCTGTTGAGATGCCTCTCCAAACGCAGAAACGAAGCGCAGTCACACCATAAAACGTAAAGACACGTTAAGAAAAAAGATTCGTATTTTGACGTAATCCAATGACATGGAAAAAAAAGTAATCCACAGCGATCAGTAGATCCACAAAAAGGGTCACGGTGTATCCAGCAAGGCCTACGCGCGTCACATTCACCAGCCAGCTCCGAACAGGTGAACGAGGCCTCTTCACTTCGCTGTTTAAACAAAGTTGAATAAACGTATAAAAGTCCAAATCTACACAAAACCCGCAATCAATTAGTAAGCTGACATCACATTTATATACATGGCATTTAGGAAACCTTTATTGCAAGGTTGGCACGGCAAGATGTCCAGACTAGTGCAACAGTAAGTTGCACTAGTTTTTTGCGTCCTGCTGCTCCCATTGTCAGCCAGGTAATATTTTTTTTACTAAAGCAGTATATGAAATCTGATGTATTACCTATCACCATTTAGATGTTTTGTGTTATTTAAGATATTTATAAAATATCTGGTCATGCCAGATGTAATTATTCCACTCAATTTTTAAACAATGCATTTACCCATTTCAGCCAACAGGGGGGCAGCAAACTCATGGGTCAGACCCATCTGGTAGCGAAGGAGGGCCGAGACTAAGAGCTACATGAAAAATATGCACCAAACAAGCCACTTTGAAATGTTGCTGTTTTCATGAATACAAAAGTTGGTGACCCCCCCCCAGACTAAAAAATTTTGGGTGACCCTCCCCTCAACAAAGAATAAAAGACATGACCCTCCCCTATTTTCCTCCGGTGGTCCATTCCATAAATACTGAACAGTCCCTTATCTTACCTAGAAAGCTTTTATTGTGAAACAGCTACATTCAGTGTGTCATTCCGCGGCTCCTCCTAAGTGTGGTGCATTGTTCTTAAAATAGACAAACTTCTCGTGCTTAACATTATGGTGGGCTGTTTTGATATAGATACATAGGGAAAATCTGGTTTTGATTTATTTGTAGCTGTCTTGGGAAAATCTCATAGTCATGCAGTGTCCTCAGTTTAATATTGTTTGTGTATCACTTTTACGTATTTATCAGGTGTCAGTCTATCTTGATCCCCTCTGGCTTTAACCATGTGAATAGCGTTTGTGTCGAAACCTTTTGGCAACAGCTATTGCAACAATAATCATTATTTGTCTGGTCTTTAATAAGTCACAGAATAGCAGCTGTATGTCACAGCAAAACAATTCTAATCATGGGTGTATTTATAACACAATCATTAACAATTGTATCATCAACTTTTAAATTCAGATTCAAAGAGCAATGTAACATACATATCGATGATAAGTGTGGCTATTTTAAGCATTGTTGCTATCATTGCAATATTCTCTATTTTTGTAGGTACTTGATAGGTACCACCAGCCTAAATCACTTCTATTTTCTCTTTTAGTAATGATACCATATTTTTAAAAGTCTATATTTAGGTACAATCAGCACTTCAATGTGTGCTTTTTGTGCTGTACGACTGAAAACAGCCCTCTGGTTGAGCGCAGTGACACAAAAAGGTCTATGAGTGGAGAGCATGCATCTTGTCCTGAAGTCGTAGCTTGATGCTAAATGACTGAAAATATAGCCATGGATATTATACATGAATGTCTGATTGCACCATGGTCAAGAATAGCTGAGGTATAATGATAGTCCTTTCTCATTAATGCTGGTCCTTTGTGCTTTAGTGAACTCTGATTGCGTATACATGCATCTCAACTGCTTCCAATCACCATCAGTCCATTCTCAAGAGACAGGAAAAGACACTTATTTCTAGTTAAAAATAGTCAAGATTAGAGTTAGTGTTCTTTTTTTTACTACGTTTTTCTTTTTTGAAAATGAAATAGTCACATTACTTTATATTACATCATGCATGTTCTGAAGGCTATTGTCATACTCATACATATATTAGAAATGTAATTTCCCATTAGAAAATGAAAGAGGTCCGACATGCCTTGCTCTATTATTCCCAGGTTATCTAGGATGAGTAACAACAACTGAAAGCATGCATGACTGCGCCGGTGCTTACCCATACACAAATACATACACACAGTGTCTGGAGTGTATGCTTAGCCTGCACAAAATATACATTGAATATTAAAATTAGATGATTAATTTGTCTTACTTTCCATTATAACCCATAGTTTTTATATATTTGTATGGTGTGGCAAAATGACATTGGCTACATGTGAGAAATGCCCAGAACCTGTCTAATCTATGAGATGCAGGAAATTTAAACATGGTTAGTGCCAGTGCCTCCTCTTTGCAGAAAACATGCAATTTGGTAAAACATTAGTTGCTATGTCTTCTTAAAAGCTCTATTTATAACCATGAGCAGCACCACACCTCATCGCTTCTACATCTAACTGTTCTGTCTGTTGAACAACTGGTTCTGCACTGCAAGCTGGCAGATGTGTGGAGATTTCACTACTCTATTCTACTGAGGCCTTACATCCAGTTTGATACATGAATTTTATGAAAACTTTCAAATCCTTTGACATATTCACTCCATCTTTCCAGTTTCCCGTGGGTGCTCAATATGGCAGCCCACTGAAAACTCATTATGTAAAATCAATTCCTTTTGATACGTATTCTATGCCAAGCTCCCCAGCACTCCAGCTTCCGGCAAATGTGGGCATCAGCTACCATACGAACAGATCCATCGCTTTGTGTGATGAGCAAACACATTCATACGCTCACACCATCTGCATGCTGCTGCATCACTAGATGTAACAGAGCGGAAGTGGATTCATATGAGATATTAGGAGCTGTGTGTGATTATAGCAGAACGTGTAGGAAAAGCAGTCTTATTATTCTCTTTTGAGCATTATCAGTGCTATAAGTTATAATGTATTTTTTTCTGCAGGCAGCAGGAGGACAGTCAAATGAAAAACTTTACAAAATGTTTTCTTCAAACATGCCACACTACATCTTTGGCCCTGCACTATGTGGTTATTCAAATTCTAAGAGACGTGGAGGAGAGGGGATCTTTTCCAGATTTGTTTCTCAGATAGGAGGAAGGGCCTTTTTTAAGGCATTCTATTATATTATATACATGTGCCTCAGGTGTACTAGGAGGAGTCCTCAGTGTATGTGCCAGGCAAGCAAAAACAAACCAAAAGCAAAACACCACACTATATACAATAAAAATAAGAAAACACTAGCTGCCTGGCTACACTTTGTGACATGGTCAAACAATGTCAATGTGATAAGAAGCTGTGCTTTTTTTCAGCTATTGTATGACGTAGCTAGACAGTTTTTTAAAGCAAAGTGTGACTCAGTACAGTAAATGTCTTTCTTTCTGCCTTTTTTCTCACTTGTTTCCTCCAGTTTTCCTATTCTCTTCCCCCAGGGACAGTTTAAAACATGTTTTATGACAACTTGCTCCCCTTTTATTTCGGGGAACTTGGTGAAGATGTTTTTTTTTTTATTTTCCTCTCCCAGCTCCCCTTTCTGCCGGCGGCGCCCCCCCTGCTGTTGAGGCTGTGGTATGAGCCTATGTGGCAGAAAGGCGCTGACTTTGCTGAGCAGCGTGTTCGCTGTTTGCGCCCTGGGCCTGTTGGGGATCGCTGTAAGCACAGACTACTGGCTCTACCTGGAGGAAGGCGTCATCCTTCCCCTCAACCAGACCAACGAGATACGCATGTCCCTTCACTCTGGCCTCTGGAGGGTTTGCTTCTTGGCTGGTGAGTTAGTATGAATTCTGAAACATGTACTTAAAGAATAGTCCTCCCTCACTCCTCAAGGCAAGGTAAACCATAAAGGCTATATCTCATTTCAGTCCGAACTTCTGTTTTATTCAGATACAGAGCTTTATGACCAATTGGGTAGTGAGTCATTTGATTGTAATCACTGGTAAATACTGATTATAATTCAACATTTTAGATGTTTAGTCATCCATTAAGTAAGTTTCACAGTCAGCCTGACCATTTAGTTCCAAACAGAGACTCTAATCTAAGGATAACAAAAGTAACAAATGCAGGTCCAGATTCACCAAGATTCCTGTGCAAGGGTAGTTTGCACATATCAGTTATTCACTTAGAAATGTATGCAAAGAAACTTCTTGCACAAACAAACTAACAAACAAACAATCAAACTTCTGGCTAACTTGACTGCTGCCAGATTATCAAGCCGTTCTCCATGAAAATATTGCATGGAAAATCTTTCTAAGGATTATAGGTGTTTTACATTTTGTTGTGAACTATCAGTGAATTCAGCACCACCTCGAATTGTATAAAGAAAATATGCACATGATTTAGATTAACAAGTCATTAACCATGACAGTTTGATAAATCTGGGCCTCAATGTCTATAGTTTAATATAATTTCTATTGCACATGCACAGTCCCCTGTGTTTCTTTACTTGGTGTTTGAACACTTGAACATGAATATTTTAACTTTGCCTTAACCTCTGTGCAGCGATACAAGTTCCTTTCATATTTGATTTCAACACTCTACTTTAATATTAGGGTGCATCCTTTAAAGTGTCAAGTATTTTTATTCCAGTTGAAAGATTGGTTTTGCTAGATGTCTTTTCTCATGACTTATCCGGTGGCTGACTTCTATTCTGTGGCACCAAAGGCACTTTGGATTGATTGATTGATTGACTGTCTTTTCCTTTTCCTTCTTTGTGTCCTGCATCTCTTTTCCACCATAGCACTCAGCATGGAAAACAAGTATCACATACAGTACAGTTAGAAAAAGCGCACATATTTCCACAGTGCATGCTTTAACACCTCTTGGCCTTTCAAAACAATATTCCTGCCCAGCTCCAACATCACAAAGACATCCTTGGTCATGATTGGAAACACTGTCTGCTTTATTTGTTTCTTAAAGACACACCCCTTAGAGTAAACCAGGTATCTACTATTGCTCTTACCCTTTGCTCCCTCTGGTAATGGCAACATTAACCCTTCTTCCACAACTGACCTGCTCCATCCTGTTTCAGGGTTCATTATTCAGTCAGGCAAATATGTAGGCAATCCAGTTGTGTTCAGGTAACAGA
Organism: Sander lucioperca; assembly: GCF_008315115.2. Lineage (NCBI taxonomy): Eukaryota > Metazoa > Chordata > Actinopteri > Perciformes > Percidae > Sander > Sander lucioperca. Next base: position 8,877,366 of record NC_050176.1, read on the forward strand.
TGTTTTCCTGCTATAGCAGGCCATTGCTACAACATACATTGAGTAATGGTCCAGTGTGTGTTTTAATGGTAATTGAGTGGCCCTAAATCAATTCAATTGTATTCATAGTGTCAAATCATAACAGAAGTTATATCAGGACACTTTAGAGATAGAGTAGGTCTAGCAACACTCTTAATTTACAGAGACCCAACAATTCCCCCAAGAACATGCACTTGGTACGACAGCGGCGAGAAAAAACGCCTAGTTAAACCTAGTTAACTATTCTGATTGGACCCAGAAACTATTTCTGAACACTATCACAGTATGTTGTTATGCAAGAGAAGTGAACGAGGTTGAATAGTGTTTTGGTATTGATGTTGGTTTGAGTTCATCGGGTGTTAGGCTGTTCATTCCAGCATGAGATCATGTAGAGGATCTCTACAGCCATACAGCCAGTCACTGTTAGTGTTGTAAACCATGTTCGATATAGGGCACTGGACTGCTAAAGTATTGTTGGCTGCAAGGCGTGTAGCAGGAGTAACCATGGCATTGTGTAAATAAATTAATTTTAGCTAGGTTTTTTATTTTTTACCCTTCTTGGAAATGAAAGTATTTCTTCTTTGTACTTCTTGTAAGCATATTTTCCCCTTCATACAATTACACTGTAAGTCTATCTTCACAGTAGCTGCCTGACAGCATCATTGAAATCGCATTTTTATAGATCTTAATGTATTTTCATCTAATCCACTTTGGATCCAAGTGTTTTTAATTGCAAGTTTGGAATTGCTGGAGTCCTTCAAGATTTACTTAAAGTGAGCCATTAAGTCTGCTATTTGAAGCATAATTAACATATTGCAGTTACATTTGAATGGACTGAGAATTACAGTTGTCATTCTGAGGTGAATAAGAGAACCCCTACAGTCACGCTACAACAGGAAGCTCGGCAAGTGTGACTGTTAATGAGGAAGCGTTCCACATCTTTAAATGATGTTTTAATAACCCAGAGGAGGGGAACCCCAGGGAACCCCAGGGAACCAGAGACCTTCTATTACACTACATAATGGCTGGTTGGGTTAGTGACTGACTTAATACCAAAAGCAAGAGTGAGGGACAGATAATTCACAGACACATGATTGCCTGCAGTTGCCTGATAGTTCTTGCCCTTGTTGTTTTATTTGCACTCTTTCAGTCCTCAATCATCTAGATTAGTCATGATGTAATCAGGGATTTTAAATATCAGGGTTTCTGACAGGAAGTTGTTTAGCCAAAGTGGTACCACCCAGATTTTGACTCAGTTCATCTCATGACTGATTCATAGTTATTAAATGATGAACAAACAAAAGCCATACTCATAAATACATACTGTAGTATTTGCTGTGTGAAACAGCCCCTCTTTTTTTTTTCCCCTAAAGGTCAATGTTTTATTCAATAAAACTGCATGCCCAGCCTCCAGTATAAAACACTGTGGGAAACCTTGAATGCTCATGTTCTTATTCAATATGTAATAGATTTGTGCACGGGATTGAAACGTTAAGCCATTACCTACCTGATGCAATTAGTTTTGAGCCAAAAGCCAAAACACTACCTCTAACTAAAATTTTCAACGCTAACCCCACTTGATCCTGAAGCCAAAGTATACACAGACACACAAAAGCTGAATGGACTGGTTATAATCTAAAAATGTGTTAAATGAAATATTACAGTGAGGTCATGGTCTAGTCTGCTGCTATATTAGCATATCTGTCAAATGACATAACTTGTGCACAGACTGCAAGTATTAATACATAATTCCGCCAATTTGTTCAATTGTTCAAATTGGCAACAGTTACATATTTTGCTCTTTATTTGCCCTATCAATAACTATCACAGTCAAACACAGCAAAAATAGTCCAGGGGCCTCATTTATAAAACTGCGCGTAGATTCTATTCTGAAAGATTTTGTGCACCAAAAAGTCAGAATTTTCATATGCAAAAACTAATCTCTTTTGCAAGAGTGTCCTGCAAAAGAGATTTGTAATTGTAATAATTGTTACGGAAACTAAATTAATATTTAGAGTGTGCTCACATACAGCCTGTGCGCTATGCATCCAGAGTACTTTATCCATGTGATATTTTATGTTACCATCACACACACACACACACACACACACACACACACACACACACTAGTAGCCAAGGAGGACATGGAGGATTACAAAAACATGATTGACTCTTCAGAAGAGGTAATTATCTTCACTCAAGTTTCTGTGAGCGAAAGTCACCGGAAACACAATCTTCTGAACATAGCCATACTGAGAAATACAGAGAGAGTTGTGTGGAGCTGATAGTCTTAATTAGCTTTGTAGCAACTCATGTAACGGAAGTTCATTAATATCAAAAAGTTACACACTAAAGCTTTAATGTAATAACTTAAATTTTAGACCTGACCTGAACCAGTACCAGTATGCATTGTTCCAGTATATCAACACATAACATGCATAATGAAAGCTAATTACATATGCTGAAGAAACACAAAATCTCACCTAATCCAACACCTCATAGTGTGCGGGGTTAATGAAGTGTTGAGAAATAACATCAGTTACTGCAAGAGTGTGTATTTGTGTGTCATTGTGTTTTGGTGCTAGACTTTGTACGGTATGTGTCAAATTGTTAAAAGGAAAGGTGCTAAAAATCTAATGCTGGGTGTTCCTCGCACAAATACTGACAGCAGAAATTGTGTATAGTATGAAACAAGCTTTTGATTCCATGTTCAGTTCACTTGCTACTTGATGTGAGGTTGTTTTTAAGTCGTATCCAACAGCTTCACAGAAAAATAAGCTGAAATTGTATCACAACCATTGTACAAAGTTTACTCAGGCCTGCACCTGAAAATATATCCTGTCTAGTTACTAAAAACTTGACATTTACAGTCATAACCTTTTAGGTATTATCATCATGCAAAAGCGACAAGACGTCTGTGTATTCTACTGTACATGCTTCTGTGTTTGACTTTACTTTGTCACAGTGGACTAATTAACTGTTTAATCAGTTGTTCTGCACCCTGATTCTACTCAAGATTTATGTGAAATTTTATTGAATACATTTCTTTCCCTGTCCTTTGTTCCAGGGGAGGAGAAAGGCCGGTGTTTTACGATAGAGTATGTGATGCCCACTAACGTCCAGATGACCTCTGAGTCCACTGTTAGTGTCCTGAGTAAGCAACTATTCACACTCCACTATTATATGAGATATTATATGAGAAATACTTTATGTTTGGTGAAACTGTTCAGGCTCTCAGTGTTTAGATGGAAATGTTTCATTATGAATCAAAGTGGCAACTAAGGGCACAGTGTTTGGAGACAACAGAGTTGTAGTAGTTGTCAGCTACTCTATCACAGGCTGCGAGGGCCATTCAAACCAACTTGTACTATCAAACTACAGTTAATAGCAACACGCTGGTAAACTGGACGGTTAAAATAACACTAACAAAATGATAGAAATAAATGTTAGCTTCATTTAGGTAATCATAACTAAGCTATTTACTATTTTTTCTTTAGTTTGACAGATATTATTTCATGTCTATTCTCTGATCCATGAAAGTGGCTCCAAAGTGGTCTGCCTGCTAGTTTCAGCCCAAAAGTTTGTTTGTTTTAAGTCCTGCATCGCACTAGTGGACGGTTACCAGGATGCAATGGTGCCGATATGAGGATGTAATATTACAGCAGAGAACAATATGAAATGTAAAATAAACTGGTCATCAAAACCCAATCTAAGCGCACTTACAGGTGTGACTGGGCTGTGTAAATAGAATTTAAAAATTTGAGAGGTGGGTAAACGTCCTTTATGTGCGTTTACCCTACAGCCTACAGCCCTGGGAATTCAGTTCCAGTCTTCCATGTTTGGTTAGGCACCGGCACTGTGGTGAGTAGAACTGGAGAGATGGCCTGGACCTTGAGTGTATTACGCACTGAAGTAGACAAGGTTAAGGGATATCCAAAAAAAAAATTCTAATGCTTATTCTGAGCACAAAAAGGTAAAATTTCAACACTTCAACTGACTTCTGAGATGCAATGAATTACAAACTATTGATAATAACTAATGTAAAAGTATCAATGGGGGGCTTATACAGTATAATACTACTGAAAAGGTTGTGCCATAAATTCAAGTACACTTCCAGGGGCACTGGTAGAATTAAGTTAACTGCATGCATTAGTTGTAACTCTTTATTCATAACTGAAGCTTTTTCTGAATTTGCCCATGTTTCAGGCTCCACGTGAATCCAAAAAGACTCACTTTTACTTTATTTTGCCATGCTAACAAGAGTTTAACTTTACTCAACTAATTAAATAACCAGTTCCATTAAGATTATGGCCTTAAACATCTGGCCCACTTAGCTGGAGGGGTAACATTTTGTGTAATGGAGAACACAATGGGGGTCTGGAAAGAACTATTATCTACTAATTTATCTTCTGGGAGGTACTGTACCATTTGCTCACAGTAGGGAGGTCCAGCTTCATCTTGATATAAATAAGAAACCATGTCCTACAGTAAACCCATGAGATGCTGCATCGACGAGTAAGACCAGCCTCAGTGGAAAACCTCATGCTCACTCTAAAAGGGAAAACTTTCATAAAATGTTTCACAAAAATATCACTGAAGAAAATGCACAAAGACACCAAAAGAAAAAAGGTTTGCATTTGGACAAAGTAGTAACAACCCCTGTATAATCAGTACATCTCAAATCAAATTCAGTAAAAGTTTTTCAGTCCAAAACAAACTCTGTTTTTCTTGTCTTCTTCCAGAGATGATCCGTTCTGCCACACCCTTTCCTCTGGTCAGCCTCTTCTTCATGTTCATTGGTTTTGTTTTGAGTAACATCGGCCACATCCGCCCACATCGCACCATCCTGGCCTTCGTTTCTGGAATCTTCTTCATCCTGTCAGGTACTTGTTTTGGCTTTTACTTACAACATTCTCCATGTCAGTGAATCAACAAACACTTACAAACATACAACATGCATGTAAGTAGATGAACTTCTAAAGGTTAAAAGGATTTTTAATAGGGCTGTCAAACCATAAAAAAATGTAATCGTGATTAATCGCCAAATTTCTATAGTTAATCACGATTAATCGCATGTTTTGTCACATGAATAAAATTGTATTATTTTGCATTTCAGAACTGTTTTTAAGTACATATTAACAATGGAAATCAATTGGGAATCAAATTAATGCAAAGAAAGTTACTTTTTGAACTTGACTTTAAGATTTGTATTTGTTTATTTTCTATTTACTGTAACGAAAAAAACGTGTGAATCTGTCATTATTGCACAATTCCTCCAAGTACCTAACCTAACTGAGATGTAACACTAACACTTTGCTTATACAGTACAAACAAAATGGTCCAAAAACCAGATGCCACAGCAGGACATTTGTAACCTTTCCATTTTTCTAATAAGGAATGTAACAATTCTCCTGGACAGAAAAGGGGGTGGACAATGTCCCAAATGACAAAAAGTCAAAAAAACGATACAAACAACACAGTCCTAAAACCGTATGCTGATATACATAGTCAATATAGTGTGCAGTAACTCCTAAATAATTTTGATTACTCACTGACGTCCAGTGATCACCGGTTAATGAGACAGCGTTTGCACTCTGCAGCAGTTCCAGTTGGGCTGCTTTCTCCGTGGAGTACAGGCTGTGTATGCGTGAAACTGGTGTCCCCCTCGACAACTTTTTAAAAGTAAACTTTCCATTCAGAATCTTATTGGCATCCATTTCTGCGTCTCGCGCTCGCCATCCACTCAAAACGGCCGGCTCGCAAGCCCAAACAAGTGTGTGCGGCTTGCCTGTTGTTTTTTTTCCGGTCTAGCTCGATCCGGTGTGGTGTTGTAGTTTTTCTAACGTTACTAGTTGGTGCAACAGCATGTGAAAAAAACTACAAAGTTTGCTTGGCCAAAAAGAACGTTAATCTCACAATAAAAAAATTGACGCCGTTAAAATGGGTTTGCGTTAACGCCGTTAATAACGCATTTAACTGACAGCACTAATTTTTAATAGACATAGTTGTCATGTTGTAGAGTTGGTTTAGGTCTAATCTGTGTCACTTAGATGTAAGAAAATAGCACAGTGAAACACAGTTATTGTTCTAATAAACACTGTAATCAGTGGATTCATGGTTTGTTATAGTTTTCATAGATTTAAGCTCCCTTTGTTTCTCTCTCTCTCTCTCTCTCTCTCTCTCTCTCTCTCTCTCTCTCTCTCTCTCTCTCTCTCTCTCTCTCTGCCTACCTTAGGTCTCTCTCTGGTAGTTGGTCTGGTATTGTACATCTCCAACATCAATGATGAAATGTTGAACAGAACCAAAACTAACGAGGCCTACTTCAGCTACAATTATGGCTGGTCATTTGCTTTTGCTGCCATCTCCTTCCTGCTCACTGAGGTAACTGTTTCTTATCTCTTTTTTTTCGGCTTGAAGGGTTGGGTTAGAAGAATTGACTTAATCCTTGCCTGTCAAGGTGCTTGGAGTATTTTATTGATGTGTTGTGATGTTGCCTGTTAAAGTTCATGCTTTCATAATTATGTTAACATACTTAATGACAGCAGTGGCATCAATTTGCTTTTGCTATTTATCACCATGATTTACAGTACATTTTAGGCATTTTACATTCTCATTCATGCTTAAATTAATAGCTAAAGTCACCTAAAATCTGCCTTTTTTGTGTGAGAGATGTAATCCGTCATTGTTCACAAAAAGGACAGAAACTAAATGCATCACATATTAGGTGTTTGCATCTTTTAGTGTCTTCATTTTACCAAATCCCTTCCTTCAGATATGAACAACTGTAATGTATTGTGTTGTGAGAAATAGTCCTCATAAAAGATGATAATTTAGGGTTTATAAGCTATGATTCCTATGTTTATTCCTTTTCTTTTGTGGATAATTGTTTCTGCCTTTCAACCAAGCAGTTAGGTCTGCTTTTGATGCTGTTAGTCATTCACAATAATCTGTTGTCACGCTGACAGGAAATGTTGAATGAGCATTATTCTTTTTCTGTGAAATTGTGAAATTGATGTCATTTAAAAAACAGGAAGAAAAAGAGAAGAAAGGAAAACAATCCACAGTGTTACAACACATACATGCACGCTGGCATAAACACATTCAACAAAGCCATGATACAAGTATTCACTTTAGAGGGTTGATTTCCACTGATTGTTAAACGGAAAAATCATACTATAAATCATCAAATAATTGCATAATACTTTAATCGGCAGTTATTTATTTTGAATGAATTAAATGATTAATTTAAATGGTGGAAAATGCTGTTATGTGTTTAGTTTACAGTGACCTGAATTTACCCGTATTTGTGAAAAGAATGTATTTTATTGAATAAACTTTGTGTCTCTTTGCCTCCATTCCACCCCAGACGGCAGGTGTCATGTCAGTGTACCTGTTCATGAAGCGTTACACAGCAGAGGAAATGTATCGGCCCCATCAGGGCTTCTACCGGCCTCGCCTCAGCAACTGCTCAGATTACTCCTGCCAGTTCCTCCATCCAGACGCCTTGGCCGGGCGTGGTCGCAGTGCTTCCGCCATCTCCTCTGAGGCCTCCGTCCAGATGAACTCTCACAACTACCCTGCTCTCCTCAAGTGTCCTGAGTATGAACAAATGTCCTCCTCACCTTGCTGAGGCAGAGGATGAGTTGTTGTGTTAGCACAGTAGGGGTCATTTTTATCTATCTGGATTTTGGAGTAAAATTGACAGATAATTTGATATTATCCAGCTTGAATCGCTTCCCTCTTCAAGTGTCCTGACTATGACCTGATTCTACCCTCCCTACTGACAATTTCTTATTTACACTTTTTGCTTCTATGGGGAGCAAAACTTAAGTTGAAGGCTAGCCAGTTCACTGTATTCTGAGCTAACCTGTCATGTTTCAGGTAGAGATGTTAGAGGATGAGAGAGGAAAGAGTTGGACCAGGTTGTAGTTTTAGTGATAGGTGACTAGCAACCAGCTCAACTGAGAAAGGTAGGGTGAAGTTATCTGAAAGGAGTAACTTGAGTAGCCTCAACTTGCAGTGAGCAATTCAACTATTTGCTTGTAGTAGCCTACAGCCACAATCCAGATCACTTTTTGACAGGATAACATGCTGCACATCTGAAGACATGGAGTGTTTAGAACTGGATAGGCAACTACTGTATGTGCAAAGGATGCAGAGTCTGCAGGTATAATGAATGTGAATTTCAACCATTCAAATATCATTTTATTTAACATGCCGTTTGATACACAAACTATTTGACTAGGGTTACAGGCTAGGATAGTTGGGTTTATGATGGATGGTATTTGACGTTCCATATGAACTTCACCTCTTACGCCACCCTCTGAGTATTTCTTTATCAAGTGTGTCAATTTGCAGACAACATTGGTTTTCAGTTAACAGCCAGAAGTACTTATATTCCCCCTTTAGGTGCTTTGTATAGGAGCCATTAATTGTTATGCAGCCACATGTGTTTTCCTAAACGTTTTAAGCTGTAACTGAAGGGTGGAATGCTTTGCTTTTTTTGTATTTACATATATTATATGTGGTTAGATTACACTATGTGAAATTCTTCATTCGGAAGCTTGTTTTTTTGGTCCCTTTCAGCAGTTTAAGTATTGACACCAAAGGAAAGGTTAGTATTACATGCTGCTAGTATGAGAAATATTGTTTTTAAAGGCCTACGTCTGAATATATTAATGGTTATATAAACTTTGAGTGTATTGTTGTATATTCTTGTAAAGTAAAGGAAACAGCCCAAACAAAAAATGCTTTATTTGCTCTCATAACCAGTTATTAATAAAAATACAGGACTGCTTTACATCATTTCAAACAATACATATGTACATAAACCTTATATGGTATCTGAGAACCTATGATTCCTGCATACGGTGGTCTAAAAGTGTATTTAAACAGCATTTAAAAAGAAAACAAGCAGTACAGGGGCAACGCTGTTTGATTGTGTTGATCAGATTAGACAACATCTGTTAAACATTTAAAGAAGAAGAGAAAGCCAATGGGGAGAAGATGGAGTTTGTGTGCTCATATGTTTTGATGGAGAATGTGAATGTGGTGGTATTAAAGACTATTTTGATATGGAGCCATTGTGAATAGAAGATATGCTGAAGGAAACACTGATGAATTATTTTTTTGTTGTTGCATATAGTAAAATCCCTCTCATACAGAAATATATTAAGCCAAATTATAGATGCATATTTTTTCAATTTACCCCCTTATAATGACATACATCTTGTTATCCATAGTGTGCCAAGGAAGAAGTTGTATCCAGGTTAAGTGGCTTAAGGTTAAGTATTGAATATATACATGTCATGCCGTGTGAGTAAACATATTACAGAGAAGCATATTGTCTTGTGCAATATTTTTGTTAGTTTAATATATTACTACACTTATAATTATTGTCATTATTTAATGTTGCATGGTGTGAACTACACATATTATTAATGGCATGCAACATTTCATCACTGGATCATGGTATTGCACCTGCAGCACATGCAAACAAAACAAACAGACATAAAACTAATAAACACAAACTGTGCCAAGCTTTGCTCACTCTGTGTCGATATATAGACCAGTTTCATTTAGTTTAATTTGAACACTGTAAATATGAAATCATCAGTGTGTATATAGGTTAATTTTGTATATACTGAAATACGTGTAAAAGATATGGTTAATTTGAGTAGTAGATTCATCTGCAGTATATGCATCACATTGAGAATGTGAGCTTTTGCATAATGGTATATAACATAAATGTATTCAGATGGTGTCACTGTCAGACATGAACTGTCAATATCTGTGTATTTTTACAATCAGAGTCATTTTCATGTTAAATGTGCAATGGAATATGTATACTCAATGAAATAAAGTTGAATGGGATTTGAGAAACAATAAGCTTTCTTTTTCTATCACTGCTTATGTCCCTGAAATGTCTGTATTATAAAGTAATAGGTATTTATTATATATGTTTATTTATTGTGCATGTGTTATAGCGCTGAATGAATGATGTTCATCACTCAATACCCTTTTAAAAGTAAGATCCAATTTTTGGCTGATATTTATTACTTACCGTTTTGGCAAAAATGAAAAATATTTATATCACAATAACAAAGCCCTTAACAAGTTCTAAAAACTCAGATTGTAAGATTACATAATAAAAAAAACATCAAAAACAGCAAAGCATTCTTCAATAATTGTATTAAAATGAGTTATATAGGGCTGCTGTTACTCAATCAAGAACAGGACAGCAGAAAGACCTGAGACGGCAGATACTTGAGCTGCTCATTGCTATTGGGGCAGTGAAAACATTGGTTTGGTTATCTGATGTAATGCATGTACTGTGTTACACTGAAAACATGTCTTAGTCTAACTAATGGATTTGCCAAAGACCTGGCTAAAGAATATCATGTGATGTCACATTTCTTTCCCACTAACTTGCACTGCAAGAGAAAACTACTTTGAGAACAGAGTAAATCCTCTTATGGGTTATCAAACCACATTAACATGTCTCTCCCCTAAAACAGTGATAAGGTTAGATCACTGTCACAGAGAGTTAGACACAGTGCCAGAGTGAACCACAGCGCTGCTCTGACTGTGAGAGCTGGCACTCATTCATCTGGGTGAATGAGATGTAGTGTGGGCTATCAACAGGGTGGAAACTGCTAATCTGCATCATGTCCCGATGTGCCTACAAACTAAATGAGCAGTTTTATCTATTGACCTGGTGAGCTGGCACTTTCCCAAATTGATTACCCCCAACAATGAAATAATGTGTGGCAAAGTTCACTGTTAGTGATAATTAATACACATTTAGTGGTACACTCTTTAATCTTAATTTACTTACTGTGCCTGGTTTGCTTTACTATTAAGGAATAAAGTTTACTGCCCTGCCTAATGAGTTTTAATATTTCTCGATATATATATGGTGGACAAATTTCTTCCTCCTTCAGAAACTGGCTCTTGTTGATGAGAGGTGGCCCAGTATATCTTGACAACAGCTCCATCTAGTGTCATTTCTGTGGAGACACATAGCTTCCCCATGAGTAAACAATGTTGAGTTACATGAACAATTCAGAAGCCTCTCATTGTGGATATTACAGAGAAGAAGAACTCTACACTCCCCCAAAGTTCTTCATGTACTCATGCTCCATTTAAAATAAGAGATGCATAGCATTATGTCATTTTCAGAGTGGAAGTAATTCTAACTGATTTGATTTAACCCAATTTTTTCTTTGCACTTTTAGTGTTTCCCAACTGAAGTATAAGGTTCATTAACTACATGAAACAAAAGTTGAACCTGCTTTCTTATTGAAAAGCAAGTGAGACAATGTGGTGGTAACTTTTCAAAATGTACATGTAATGGGATTGGATTTTAAAATGTTGATTACAGTCAAAAATAGATTTTCTGGTGCTTGAGATTGAAGTAAAGTCATTTATATAAACATTTGTATTAGGTAATCCATATACTGCCTTTCTGCACTCATTATGTCAACACACGGTATACTAGAGAAGTAAATAAGTGTTGTATTTTACATTTTTTCATATACTAATATGTTTTAGCCAGACAACAGGAGGTAATGTAACAAACAGATGCTCTATTTGAAGACTGACAATATAATTTTCTGATTACATTATTTGCCTCTGTCTAATCCATCTTAAGTGTTGTTTGAATACACTCAAAACTGAAAGGGCTATTGTGAGATTGACCTTTAATGGTTGAAAGAGTAAGTGAACACTGCACTGCCACATCACACATGCCACCCAGAGGGCATTGAAGTTCCTCTGCATGATGTTAATTTAAAGAAAATTATACATAAGTAAACAAACAACAATAATTAGGTATTATGAGAGTAACCCATCTGCAATTCTTCGTGCTGACATAATCATTATTTATTATGTTCAACTAGTAGGCCTGTTTTAGGGCAAGTTTTCACCCTTTTACGCTTGTGCTCCTCTTGGGCTCTGCCCCCTCACTCTGCCAGAGGCCACTGTGTGGTGTCTGTATCACCAGGTGCAGAGGATCATCTAGAGGTGTGTGTGTTTTTTCAAAAATCAAGGCTACAATAAATTTGTAGATTGTTAAAGGCAGTCTGGTCGGGCAATATATCCATACAGGGCAATGCGTATAAATGTGTATGTCCTCTGTAGCACTATCTAATATTCAGGCTCTTTTTTAAGATACAGCAAGGTTTGAGACTATGTTTCCATTTAGTATATATCTATATCACTGAATGCAGACTTAAAGGACAATTCCGGCGCAAAACAAACCTAGGGGTTATTAACAGATGTGTACCCACTTGATCGCTCTCTGGGACATGTTTTCATGCTAATCGAATGTGTTTGTAGCTTGAAAGAAGCTAGCGCGTACCGCTGATTAGCTTACAACGCTAGTATTCGGGGCACGCGGAAAGTAAAAACAAATCGCTATTTATACCACTAAAAAGGCTCAAAATATCACCAAACTTCAACGGTAGCATAATGAGGGTCCCTAAATGTTAACTGAAGCATTGAGAACTTTGTAAGTGTACAGACAGTTTATTGAACGAAGAGATGCGGGAGCTCCGTGAAAGGGCTACGAGAGAGAGAGAGCTACTGGTAGTCAATGCCGCAACACAGCCTCGTACTTCGGGAAACTGGTGGTGTACCTGCGGACATTGTGAAGCTATGGCCACCGAACAGGAGTGTCTGTGCTGCACGGAGTGGGACCTGCTGTGTCGCGACACCCGAGTGTTTTGTACAGTCTGAAGATTTCCCCTCTCTGATAAACAGGGCTGTACTTGAAACTTTTTTCCATGTCCCGAAAATAAATTGGAGACAGCGACCCAGACCGGAGGGACCAGATGGACAGTTATCCACTAAGTAAGTACACTAGACAAGTTATGCAGAGTGCGATTATTTCAGATATATTGAGCAAATTGCTTTTGATTTTAGTTTGCATCGCCAGCTGTAAGTCATGACTGGTTTTCAAGACGGCGGCGGCATGTAAACATGAACGCGAGTGTCTTTATAATCTATCTTTTCAATAAACTGTCGGTACACTTACAAAGTTCTCAATGCTTCGGTTAACATTTAGGGACCCTCACTATGCTACCGTTGAAGTTTGGTGATATTTTGAGCCTTTTTAGTGGTACAAAATAGCGATTTGTTCTTACTTTCCCTGTGCCCCGAATACTAGCGTTGTAAGCTAATCAGCGGTCCGCGCTAGCGTCTTTCAAGCTACAAACACATTTGATTAGCATGAAAACATGTCCCAGAGAGTGACAGAGTGGGTACACATCTGTTAATAACCGCTAGGTTCGTTTTGCACCGGAATTGTCCTTTAAGCTACCACAAGGCAAAAATTTTCCCTGAACAAATCGACATGCTGGAATTTGGTCTATTTTACACTCCAGGCATAAGAATATGTACTTTGCAACATGTAATTACGGTAAAAAGTCTGAACTTCAAAAACACTGTATAAAGAATCAAGGGGTATTAGAGAGTATGGCTATAATAATTGAAGTTGTTTTATAAAACACACATGAAACCTTTCATAAAATTCTCTTACATCCACACAAGACATATGAGGTTTTTTTTAAACATAAGCTGTTCTTCAGAAATGTTTGTTCAAAACTTTGTACCCGTATAATAAATAGTGAAGTGTAAATGGATGGTTGAATAATTTGATGCCTTGCATTATTTTATGTATGTAGAAATACTGAAATATGATTGACATATGATAGGAAGACCATTGAAATATATATATATATATATTCTGTATGCGTAATGAGATTTTGTTTTAACATATTGTCACACTGGTGCATTAACAAAGTCATGCATATCATTGGTAGATTCAGTGAAATGCTTATTTGATCCACTTTTTTTAGTCACAATTTGAGCTAGTAGAAGTTGTTCTTGCTGCTTGGTTCAGCTTACAGCAGCATATTTTTGTGGAGGAAGCATTTGAGAAAAACAGAGCAATTAATTATTCCTTATTCCAGCTTGTATTTTACTCCAGTGTGTGTGCGGCCTGGCAGATGTTATGTGGAACTAAAACGTCACACCAGGCTAGAAAAAGCCATTGACTTGTATTTTAACAAGTCCAAAGGTCAAGGCCACATTAAGTTGACAGATTGCTGAAGGCAGTTTGGTGTGACATGGTCCGCATACAAATATCAATATGAATGCATGAATCCTCGTTAGTATCATTAATCTTATTTATAAGCTAATTTTTAACCTAATCTATCAACTGGAAGGTCTGGGCAGGAAGTATAATGTTGAAAAATTACTCTTTTTTATAATATAACTAATGCATTCATACTGTGAAAACTGAATTAATTTCAGGAATAAAGGCCAAGAAAATATTCTTATAGGACCATTATAATGCTATAATGATCTAAGCACACATTAACTCTCATGAGTCAATTAATAATATATATATACACACACACACACACACACACACACACACACACACACATAGTGCGTTTCACTATCTTTGTGGGGACCCGTCATTGACATAATGCATTCCCTAGCCCCTTACCCTAACCTTAACCATCACAACTAAATGCCTAACCTTAACCCTTACCCTCACCCTAACCATAACCTAATTCTAACCCTAATCCTAAAACCAAGTCTTAACCCTCAAACAGCCCTTTAACCTTGTGGGGTCCAGCATTTTGGCCCCACAAAGCTGTCCGGACCCCACAAGTATACTGTATTCCCGGTTTTTGGACCCCACGAATATAGTTAAACAAGAAAACACACACACACACACACACACACACACACACACACACACACACACACACACACACACACACACACACACACACACACACACCTTGTATGCCATTTCTCTGTTTATCTCTCCATGCCTTTCATCCTCTTTTTTCCATCTCTCTATTTTCTGTTTTTTCCCCAACGGCTTGTGGAAAAAGGCAAATCTTCTGTTGCCTTTTATTGAATAGTTTGTTTGTAAATACAGAAGGTTCATCTCCATTCTACGAGGAGGCCTGAAGGACGAGCTCTTGACAGCGCAGTGCCCAAGGCTTTGTGTGTTTGTCAGGCTGCCTCATTAATGGTGGCAGTTATGGTTTTTTAATGTTTCCCAATGGATCTAATTCCTACCATGACCTCTTTGCTCTGTGCTTGCTCATTCAAGAGTGATTAATTACAGGAATTAATTTGACTTACTGTAACATGATCTGATGACACTGTATATGTTTGTGTGTGTGTGTGTGTGTGTGTGTGTGTGTGTGTGTGTGTGTGTGTGTGTGTGTGTGTGTGTGTATGTGTGTGTGTGTGTGTGTGTGTGTGTGTGTGTATTCTACATTACACTGAAGCAACTTATTAGCTATTTTTCATTCAGATATAGACCAATTTGTTTCACTCCAACTGTGAACCCCCTACTCTTTAAATCTAAGGCTGGAACAAACCAAAAACCTTTGAGGATTTAACCAAGATACACAAAGAATTGAAAAAGGCTGCTGCTTCTCCTGCTACAACTACAAAGGATGGATAAAATAATAACAACATCTGTGCAATTTCTGCAAGCCTATCAGCCAAGCTGATAATGATTTACTTTTTGAGTTAGGTTTTGCTCTCACCCTCATTTTTGAGCCCACATTTTGTGATAGCGTTAGTGATCTTATAGCTGTTCGTGCTATTAAGCCCAACCCCAAAACTGTTATTAATTCAAAAATACAAATAGTAGTATTATATAGTCGTATTAGTTTAGACAGTATCTTAAAATTATTTAAAAAGTAATGGAGAAAGCATACAACAACAGAGTAAGACCCAGGGGTGAAATCAGACAGACAGAAGTGGGTTTGCTGCTTTAGTTACTTGAACAAAATTAAGGACAATTTCATGATGGATGTTGTTAACAAGCACCAAACAAACACATCTTGTCCATTTGGGCCATGATTGGGCCTGTGCGCAACTTCCATTTTTAACTGATTGGTTGTAAAAACACTGGTCCTGAGAATAGATCAGTGTGCCGTGCACTGTGAAATAAATCACTGTTTACTGATTACAGTGGGACAGAGAGAGAAAGAATAAAGAGAAGCGAGAACTAATAGTTTTCCTTCTGAAAATGTATATCTGCACTGTAGTGCAGCTGATAATACACGTGGAAGATTCAGATATGCATGCACTTTGATGATGATAATGATGGTGGCATGATGAGGTGTATGTTTGTATGTTGTCATGCTTTTGTCTGTTTTGTGTGTTAAAATGTCACGCAACACAGGTCCGATATTGTGGTTTTTGGTCAGCACCTTTGTATGGATTGGTTGAGTGGTGGAAGGACAACACTCGGAGTATGGAGTAATCTTCACACACGTAGTTCTGGCTGGTTTTGGTTGAGAAAAAAATACAATACAAAAATAAATTAAAAAAAAAAGTAAAATAAACTTTTCAAAAGAACAAAAGGAAATCCATAAGTCTGGCTAAGTTTGGCTAGGTGCATGGCTATTACAGTAGGCTTAGCTTCCAGCAGGTCTGCACCTGAACTGAATCAACTTCAACAATGAATGAACTACCCTTGAGGGGCTTCTGCCCCTTGCTTTTAAACAGGATGCTACTCCTACAGACAAACCAAAGTAAGTGCACAAATCAATTAAGATAATGAAATAGCATTTCAATGTAAAAACAACAAAACAATTTCTAAATCATTATTCTAATTATCCTAGCAGAAATATTAACAATATAGATTAAGGGTACTTAGTCAAGTCAAAGCGTTTATTGTCACATGCACAAGTTAAAAAGAAGCAATGGAAACCCCCCTCTGTACTCTACTGAACATGGTACAGTCTGACTTCACTATAAAGCCCATTGGAAGCTTTCACTTTGTGTTTGATGTAGAACTGAATATTATACTGTCAAAATCAGAGGGGAAAGGCATAGCATGGAGGGACGATTCCAAACAGTGGCAACACTATTGGGATAGTGGAAAAAAAGGGAGACACTTGCATGCAATACAAAATAAAAACTGTAGACTTTTTATAATAGGAAAACACCCAACTGGGCACTGCAGTCTGTGTGAGGAAAAGGAGACGGTGGAGCATGTCCTGATTTCATGCAGGAAATACAATCAAAAAAGAGGGGTCATGTTAGCAGGGTTACATAAGTTGGGACCAGTGGAAATCAGGTTCAAAGATGTCCTTGAAAGTGGGGTTTCCGTAAATGAAAGAAAACATATATTTACATTTTTGAAAAGCACCGGACTACTTAGAAAATTATAATGAAATGAAATAATAGATAACAAGTAATTACCAGTAGGAGGCAGTAATGCAACGCATAGGATGCCAACTGCCGTAAAACACAAAAGAAGAA
The DNA here is from genome assembly GCF_008315115.2 of Sander lucioperca. Taxonomy (NCBI): domain Eukaryota; kingdom Metazoa; phylum Chordata; class Actinopteri; order Perciformes; family Percidae; genus Sander; species Sander lucioperca. The sequence goes on from NC_050176.1 coordinate 8,894,694, forward strand.
GAAGAAGAACACTTTGTGTTTGGCAGTTTGGGCCAATGACCAGCAGGTAATGTGCAACAAACATTTTGTCACTTGCAGTTACATATAACCCGTAGTTGAATTTGAATGGAATATATGTAGTATCTAACGATTTACTATTGACATGTCACCATTTTCATGGTGAGAGAGTTGGGGCCCTATACATGAGAGAGGATGTAGATGTTGGGTCTGGGAGATAACAGGAAAGGTTTCTACAGATTCTACAGCTAAATAACAAGTTTAGACACAGTTAACCTATGACCTTGGAGAGGCCTACAGGAAACCCATGTTTAACAGCGTCTGAGAACATACGTTGTTATGAGATCAAGTGGTAAGGTTGATATTAGCAGAGGGGCCCTAAGAACAGAGGTGACTCTGTTTCTCCAATTCATGAGTAGGACACTCCGGTTGACCTTTATCTCAACTAACACATACACCCTCCCACTAAATGCACAGAATATATACCATGTGTTAACCGCAGAATTTCAGAACGACGTATTGGAAGAAATTGATTTGGTCGTCCTCCAAGCTCTCTGCAGGAGTTTGTAAAATTGATGCTGAATCTTTGATTGTAATAAACCTTTTTATAATCAAGAACAGTGTCAGCGGATTCCTCTTCATACAACATCACAGCATTGATACTAAAGACACTACATATATTAATAAATGAATGAGTCGTTATTTGTAATTCAGAATGTGAATGATATGCATGCATGCTGAAATTAACAGAAATTACTTCTGTTAGCAGGTTAACATGCTATACCCACATGTGTTTACCATGCTAACATAACCCAGCCACAAAGCCCTGGGCTACATAGCTTAGCAAAACAACTAGAGATCTATTGTGCCAGCAGGATGGAATAAATAGAACTGCAGAAACTAGAATGTATCTGGCCAGTGTGCAACTTACTCCTATACAGTAGGGCATGGGTTAACACCGTGACAGCCTTTCCTACCTAACAGACTGGGCCTTTCCGAATTTCCCAAATTTGTTCCTTTTCGACTTTTCTCTCCTCAAATCTCTTCCTCGACTCCCTGTCTTGAATCTCCTGTGGGCGGGACTAAAACGCAAGGGGAAGAATTGAGGAGAGGAATCGGGGATGTAGAAACTGGGAATTAGGAAAGGGCTCCTGTAACAGCCCAGTCTGTGTTTCTCACTGCTCCATTTTTTTCACCCAAAAAGTTTGAGAGGTAAACACATCTGAACATTCCTATCAATAAGCTATTGCATTTAAATCTATTAGTCTGGGTTAACTATTAAACCCAGACTATTTAATGAAATGAATTCATTAGCTTGCTTTTACCTTTTTAAAGGTATAACTGATATAACTGTTTAGCTTCCTGAAATATTAAGAGAGAACTCACTTTTTTATCACTGATATAGTGCAGCCGGCTTAAGTGATTGGACTTAAGAGACTTGAAAATTAGCATGATAATAAGAACACCCCTTTTTGAAATCTCAAAACCACCCACAGTAGCAACTGTTTGCTCTCACTGACCTAAACGTGCAGGATTTTGAAAAGTCAGCGGGCACAGGAGACAGATGGTCCAAACTGAGGGCTGTGAAACCACCAAGGGGCTGAATGCCTTGGCACTGATGCCACTCTGTGCTAAACGGGTAGGAAAATTAGAAAACTGAAAAGTCTGTTTCTTTCTTTCCTCCTCTCCCTGTGCCATCATCTTTTATTTGCTGTGATATTGGAGCTCACATGCATCTCTTCATTCAAAAAAGTCACCTTTTAAAGCATGTTATCTCTCTGTCCTTTTATGTAGTTTGGAAAAATTCTGGTTTATTACAAGTAAAAGTAATGATATTCTACTGACCAAGTTAATTGCTGAGATCTAGGATCATGGTGACATGGCTAAAAAAAAAAAAAATCAAAAAGGGCAAGGGACATTGTGGGTTTTAGACAGCTACACTAGATAATGAAGGATTATCAGCATTTCAGGTGCACCCACTTTCGTTTTTACCTCCAAATACAGCGTGTTGTTTAGATAATCCGACTAAACTCTTGGCTTGGCTTGTTAGACTAAACCTGTCTAACTGTTCATTTGATCTGACTTTGTCGTTGCCAGTCCCAGATCTCAGTTTATTATAATTACTTTTTGAGTACACTGTTATCATAAACGTATGGCCAAAGCTATTAGGATAAGACTTAAGTTACAATTAACTGGAATTTTCCCTTAAAGCTATAGGGATCTATATATTCTTACTGTGAGCAAATGTGCTGGTGTAAACTACTGCTGCCTAAGGGCTATATAGTATGTTTGCTTTCTCTTAGCCCAATCTCATATGCTCTTTATCGCGCTCTTCTGCTCTAGGCGCTGTCTGCACACACAACATCTTGACGGTGACTGCAGCAGGCAGCATCCATGTGTCTTTGCTTCACCTCACCACTAAATTACGAGCAAGAGAACAGGGATAATACTTGACTTGTGTTTGGCTGTACAAGCCTAAAATAATTTTTAAACTGTTGCCGCCATATTCTCGTATATATCCCTTTCCGTATCCAAACATGTTTTAATGTTTCCTTTGTTGATTTTCCTATCCCTATCTTACTTGTTCCCTTTTTTTACTCATTTACTTGTTAAAAAAAACAACATCCAAAGGCTTCCAAAGGGATTTTGACAAAATCCTTTCAATTTTCTATCTAAATAGGCCTGGCACATTCACTTTATGCTGTACACCAGGAAGCTACTGGATAGGCCAGACTGTGAAAGCTACTCAAACTGGGTGGAAAACAAGGACAAAAAAGCAGTTAACAAACACTAGCAACACTTAAACTGCCGTAATTGTAGAGCGAGGTCATAGAGGAGGCTCTTGGCACAGGCCAAAACCTGCCTGGAAGACGAAACACCATGAGAAAAGAGGAAGCTGGCAGAGGAGACATCAATTACCAGAGCAAAATGGCATGCTGCGCCAAGAGAGAGGAAGCAGTGTCGAAAAAAATTTGGGAATACGATGATGAAAATTCAACTCATTATCAGTGGCCCCTGTGTACTCCCACTACCACAGTCACTTTACACAAGCTAGCTGAGAAGCCAACATGTCATTCTTTACTAAGAATTAGCAACACTCAGGCACATCTTGTCAGGATGCAAAACTAGCCTGACAAAACACTTGAAAGCCACATCACATTTGAAGGGAAGAATCACAGACACACTGACTGAGATGAAATGGGACGTAGGGGCTGGAAAACCAGGGTGCACCACACTGTAAGTCATCTAATATGGATTTGCAGTTAGTTTTTCAATCATGGGGTTCAGATGCCATGAACGGTCCCTACACCCTGATCAAGTGGACTTTAATCAATGTGAAAAGGCTTTGGCCTCATTATTACTTCTTTCAAGGGACTTTCTTTGGCTTATTTTGGATTTATAGTACTAGTTTGGACTTTTAACTGTTTTACTGCTGGTTATTGTATCGTGTATTTCAATCAGGAGAGACTTTGTTGCAGATATGCAAATATTTATTGTACATATGCATAATATGAAATGTACAGAGTCTTTGGGGATAAGACTCCATCGTTAAAAATATTTGAAAGGGGTAGAGAAGCCAGACATATTCCCCCCGATGGAGCCTAGACACTGGTGATGGTGGAGAAGGAACCCGGAGACCGAACTAAGGAGCCGTCTGCCGGAAAGGGACTCAGGATGCCGTGGTTGACGATGACCAGAGGTGGAAGGGGAGGAGGAGGGTTGCACGTTTGCCTGAAAAGACAGCTGATAGCAAGGAGAGAAGACATTTAAAGCAGGATGTCATACTGTGATTGGATCATGAATTTCATGGCCACTTCTGGTTGGTTTACTGAAAAGTGAACAGTGACAAGTGAATAGTTTTAGGAAGAAATAGTGGTGATTGAAGAAGAATTTAGAAGTCTTCCTGAAAGAATTTGCGCTGAGCTTCATTTCTACTTAAAATGAGTAAATAATCTACTTAATTTCTCTCAGCTCTCTGATGGGTGCTCTGTAGCAGTCAAAACAAATTATCCAGTATATCTCATGTGATAGATCAGATAAACCAGATAAACCTAATTGTTCGTTGCATCCCTATTTTAACTGAATATGTCACTGTCCATATGGAGCTGTCTCCATGCTCTTGAAAAGAGAAAACTATTGTATGCCACACTAAAATTCACATGACTAAAGCGTTTCACGATTTAAAGATGTGTAAGTCCTGCACCAACCTACAGTATAAAGGCAAGGCAGCATTTGGAAGTGAAAGAATAAACCAGCCTAGACTTTAGCTGAAAAGAAAGAACAACAGTAGGTGGTTTCAAAAAAGCTTTCTGAGCAGTTGTATAAAATATTCTATAAATCTTTTGTTTGCTGATGAAATCTAAAAACATCCCATCTCTTGGCCTCTGTCTGCTCACCTGCAGTGACTCTCCCACTCTCACTCCTTTGTTAAGATGATTGAAGTCCAGTGCACACATTCCAACTCAATCCACAAACTGAGAGCTAAGCCCTAAAATGCGGCACAAATACATTATTGTCACTTGCTTTCCAGTCTTAATATGTAAAATGTGAAGCTAGTGAGCTCTTTGTCATATCCTCTTCTGCCTTCTCCTCCTTTTTTGTCCTACCTCTTTACATTCTCATTTTTCCTTGCCGGCCATCCCTTCATCCAACTCTCTCCTTTCTTCCTCACTTTATCTCCTAATCCACACTATCCTATTCTATTTCCAGCCTCTCCCTCCATACACACACATACAGAGTCAGACCCTGACACACTCTTTGCAGGGAAGAGGAAGTGACTAAGAAGGATGAGGCTCCCAGTCCCTGCAGGCCCTCTCTAGTCACCTCTCTCACTTTGTCAGTGTGAAAAAGAAGATCACTCCACAGAAAATGACCCCCAACTGCAACATCCCAGGGCTTAAAGTGACAGGCCCAGCCCTGTAACGTAGATTTTAAACATTCATTTAGGAACATAAGTTTCTGGTTGTGGCGAAGATTTAATGTCTTACTTTTCTACTTTTATGAGCTGGATGATCTTGCAAGCAGCCTGCTCCAACTTCAAAGTGGTTTTGATGGATGTTTTAAGAAATATTTCATCAGTGGGGATGCTTTCAATATCTTTTAAGTTGCTGCTACAGCAGTTCAGCCACACATCACTCTTCTATCAGTGGTGGTTTTTATTTGTTGCTTGATTTCTACATGTTTTGGAAAACATTTGAAAACCCAGTTTCTGATCCGCATGATCTAGGCTATGTGTTTTTGTACTTGAGTGAGTTATTTTTTTGATTGTGTGTGAAAGACAAACTGCAAACCCTGAACGCTTGTTTTCTCCTCACTTAAAGTCGCTTAATTCTCTGCTATCTAACTAATCACTGTAGACTACTGTATATGTTAGTGAAGGTCTGATGTTTTCCTCTTCCAGCAGCTGTTCACACCGCCGTTTCCCATTGGCTTGGCTACAGCCGTGGAAGGTGTGGTCTGGATGAACGATGCTGCATCCTTTGTTACACCGTAGTTTATTATTTTATAGTAAACTGCAAAGAAGCCGTAGCCGCGTGCGATTGAAATATGTTATGAACTTCCTTTAAATGTATCATAAAAGTGTACCTGTTCATTAAAACTACCTGTTAAGGATGCGTTTCCATTTTTTAATTTCCACCTGTAGCAGGGATTGACGATTTTTCCAGTCAACTCAAACGAATTCAACGAAAACTGCGATCGTGTCAAACTCGGAAACTTGGATTGAACTCGAGCAGTTTAAGGATCGAGACTTGGCTTGATGAGAGGAAAACCCGCGAGACGCGAGTGCTTCCTCTGACCATTATCATGGGCACCATGTGCTCCTCGCCGTGCGCGTAAGCTGCTGTGGAGGAACCACACATTATGAGACGCCATGGCATGGTGTGATCGAAGGGTTCAGACTTTGCTGGCCGTTGTGGGGGCCTTCGTCGCCTTCAGTCTCATGACCATCGCCATCGGCACCGACTACTGGCTTTACTCCCGGGCGTACATCTGCAACGCCACTAATGCCTCCGCGGACGACTCCCAGATGCAAACCAAAAAAGTCAAAGGCGACCTGACGCACTCCGGGCTGTGGAGGATCTGCTGTATTGAAGGTAAAATAAAGTCGAATAAGTTAGTGAGCGTTATTCTACAAACTTTTATGTTACTTTTGCGTTTTTGTCCAGTGATGGGGAGGTTACAATGTAGGTGACGACGAACCAAAACTGGAAATCTGCCAAGGGGTGCATCATCATTATCAGTCATTTCTGTTGTTAACTGCGTCGATTAGCATTTAAAAAGTTACGTGGGCATGATATTAAATAGGAAATATTGGAGGAAAACTGCAGCTTGTTGCGCGCAAAGGCGTGTTGAGTATGCGCTTGCGTCAGTTTCCCTCATAAATGATTTAGTTTGTCACTGAAATGTGTTTTTTATGTTTTACATTTTGTTACACGCCAGAAATGTAGCTGGCCCAGTACTAAGGTAATGGTTTTGTTCTAATTTTCTTATTAACTCGATATGGTTGCTTGGCAACTACTTCCATGAAATTGCTTAGGCTGATGAAGTAATTTTGAGCTACATTTAAGTATTACCAAGAAACTGACTTGCTTCATGAAATCCTGTCAGCATTGTCTCAGCTGTTGTGCTGCGTATTCATGACCCTAAACACACGTCTGAGGAGTTTTGGGGCTGGCCTTCCTGCGCTGGTCGAGCAGCTAGTTGTTGTTTGGACACGTTTGCACACAATTGCGCGTAACTGCTTCATTTGAGAGGAGCCAGATCAATGAAATCAATCAGCTGATCCGTGAAAGTAGTCACCAGTGGCCTGTCCACTGCTGCTTGTGCTGAAATCTCCACCCTCAATGATTTTGTTCCTTTTAACTACCAACCCAGCATAATATAGAATAACTAGGCAGACTTAATAACTCTACATTTGGGAGACAACCTCAGATGCAGGGGGCCAATCGTGGAACACTCTAAGCTAGAAATAGTCACTTGCTGACTTGTAAAGTATTCTCTTTGTAAACACCCACGACTGAAGGCATTTAGTTGATTAGCTTTTCCTCACTAGTCTACATGGTGGTACTGGCATGTTTATGACTGCTCATTCATGTTTTGCAGCCAAACAGCAGTTCAACTAATTTGTTGTGTATGGCATTTTGGCCCAGTGACATCACAACATTGAGAATAAGCATATCACAGAATGTAGTAACCAAAATTAAAATCATCATAGTTGTTATGACATTTTACATACATTCACCAGAGAAAACACTTGCTAGAGATGTCTGAAAATGTGTAGAGCTGCAAAGATTAATTGATTTATCGATTATTTCTCAACTATGACATTAATGGCCAACTATTTTGAATATTTTTTTATGAAAAAGTCTTTGATTAGAGCTTTCAAATGTGAATATTTTTTTCTTCACTCCTCTGTGACAGTGAGCTGAATATTTCAGAGTTGTGGATAAAACAAGACATTTGAGGACATCATCTTGGGCTTTGAAAAAAAAACACTGATCGATATTTTTGACTATTTTCTGAAAATTGAAAGACCAATCAACGTATTGATTAACTGAGAAAATAATCAACAGATTATTCGAAAATGAAAATAATCGTTAGTTGCAGCCCTAGAAATTTGTTTAATCCTCAAACCATGTAGCATTTAGATGAAATACATGAGTGCTTCTTGAAGAAGGATGATGGCATCTCCTATGTTTCCATATAACCTGAAGGCAGCATCTATCAGACATGTATTAGAGATCTGACAATGCAGCCATAGAAGTCACACTCCTTGCACTTTTGTTCTGCACTGTTACTACTCTTACTAGAGTTATACATTTATATATAGGTAAATGCATTGCTATTTATGGATTTATGTTCTCTCTCTTTCTTTCTCTCTCTCTCTCTCTCTCTCTCTCTCTCTCTCACTTTGAACCCTTGAGAATATCATCAGCAGAAGTGAGATGGAGCGTTTGCTAGGGTTGGGTACCGAACCCTGTACTTTTACCGGTACCGACCGAATCACGTCGGTACTACCGAGTATTGGTTCAAGTAAAATCAAACTGTGCCAAATTTCGGTACCTGAGAGTAAGCACAAGCTTATCTGTCCTCTCTGCATGTTGACAGAGAGCAGAGGTCCAACACACACACACACGCGCGCAGAGGTGCGGACGGCGCAAACTACGTCGGCTCTGCAGTTTTATTGAAGTCACAGTGAGTCACGGCAATGCCGATAAAGCGGTTTCAAGTGTGGTTACACTTTTTCAGAACTTCACACAGACACCATTCACTGTGATATGTTATTAATGACGACCCGAAAGCAGTCACGGTGCTGTTGACATTACACTTCCTCTGAGACGAGCAGGCACAACGGTGGTTTCTGTGCCCTGGGGACTGACTGACAGTTAAAGTGAGTAAGAAATTAATAATTATTCAATTTAATAGGTTGTAGGGACGGGTTTGGGAGGAGAGAGGGAGGGGTTTTATTTTTGTTTAATTTCTGTCAGTGTAAAATATTCTAAATAAATAACATAATGTTCTAAGTAAATAGGTTTGGAATTATTTTTACAACTGAAATATTTTTTTTGGAATTACAGAGGGAAAGTACCGAAAAAAGTACCGTTGGGTACCGGGAACCGAATTTCAGGTACCGGTATTGGGAGCAGTATTGGTTCAGATGCGAAAGGTACCCAACCCTAGTGTTTGCTGTTTTAAACATCTGTTGTCTTTTCCACCATCTTCTCTTTATATTGTTGGATGTGTGAGAGCTGGAACTAAAAGTAACCCTTCTTCTCTCTCTCTCTCTCTCTCTCACACACACACACACACACACACACACACACACACACACACACACACACACACACACACACACACACACACACACACATCAGCACTATTGCCACACTGTTCACACTGGCTTCTGGTGGCACACCTGTATTAACAACTGATGCTAGCTGAGCCCAGAAGACTTTCCAAGACTTTGGCTAAATCAAAATGTTAATGATATTCAATCTAAGACTCATACTTTAAATATCATAGTGACTTCCAAACATATAGGCAAGTAGGATATAGGGGTGTTGAAATTAATCATTGCATCGATGCATCGCGATGCGGACGTGGATGATTCTGCATCGATGCAGTGACAGACAATAATCGATTATTGCCTAATGATGTTGCTTGTTGATTTTCAGTTTGCTGCTTTTTTGTTTTTGCCTTTTGTCCGTTGTCTTCTTTGTTTAGACTCCGCTACATTGAGGAAGTGTCTTTTTAAGAGCAGATGCAATAAAAATGGGAATTCATATATATCTGACTGGTTGAATTTGTTGATGAAAACCATGTGTAGTAATATATAATACATTTGAGGTGATGGGGCGTGATGCATCGTGACGCATCGTGATGCCCCATATCGAATCGTTGACAGGATAATCGTAATCAAATTAAATCGTAAGGCCAGGGAAAATTCACACCTCTATTAGGATACACCCCCTAACATTAAGTTCCTCTTTGGCTAAATGCATTCTTCAAATGTCACAAATTAATAGTAATTCTTTGAGTTGCTGCCTACCATGTGTACATTTTCCCTTAGTAGTTGATTGTTTGTTTTTCTGAGAGAAAATACTGAATAAGGGTCATAGCGTTACAGTATTTGTCCAATTATTTTACTGTCCACTTGAGAGATAATATTTTCTAGGAACAAAGAAGAAGATGGAGTGTAACCAGTTATATTAGCTCAAATGAGCAGAATTACGCTTGTCTCCAAACAGACTGCATGAGTGTTCTGTCCTGTAGAACAAGGAGGAGGTTCACTGAAGGTGACAAATGAGCTTTTAAAAGAAACAAAGTGAAGTCTTTTTTCTGCAGCCATTCATGCTGAAATACAACAAGAACTCTCACTTAAGCCAGTCACCCATGATCACTGAACATGCTGGAGTGGCACCAAAACATATGACGTGTTTCAAACAGATATTCGGTCCAACTTCAAATGGACAAATCCTGCTGATTTGCTGTGAGCCATCATATCACTAAGTTTTGTGATTATTTGAGATTGTCAGTGTCATAAAGGCTGCTTTCTGGTTTCATGGCTTTGTTATTGTGTGTGTTTCTGTGGACCCTCGTTGTGTGTGTGTGTGTGTGTGTGTGTGTGTGTGTGTGTGTGTGTGTGTGTGTGTGTGCGTGTGTGTGCGTGTGTGTGTGTGTGTGTGTGTGTGTGTGGTGAATGCATTAGAAAGATGTCAAAGGCGTCCTCTGAGAAGTGGAGGATGTGATTCTGTGTTGCTGGGGGGAGGTTGCCATGGTGAAGCTATGCTGAGTAATAAAAGATGGGCTCCGGTCTCTCAGACAGATTGGCTCTGGGGAGAAACCTCCCCTACTGAGCTCACTCTTTCTTTCTCACCGTCATTCCTCTGATTATTAACCCACTGGCCTTCTGTGTATTATTTATTAATACAATTATTTTACTTTGACATCTTCACTTGTTTGATTGTACAAAGTACATATTGTTTTTAAAATTTTATCTTTTACTCTACACCTGTCAATGCTTTTTCCTTGACCTTTTGGATGACACAATCAGGAGATAACATCTTATAGATATGAAATGCATGCAAGATACACTCACACAGTATATGCAGTAGACAGTACATATAATATACAGTGTACATTACATGTATAATCAGTATAATGATTATTTTACACAGTGATTGTGCTTCTGTATCGATCCAAAGAATGTGCTTGAGAGGAAGCTGAGAGGGGGTTGAAGAGGAAAACACGAGAGAGAGAGAAGTGGGTAATTGAGACATGATAGCTGTAAGAATGTTGTAAAAAAGAGACTGATGATGAGAGTTTAAAGAGACTGAGAAAGTGAGGTTGAGAGTGTGGAGTTGATAAAGATAGAATCTGTGAGTCTGTGCAGTTAAGGATGTTTCATCACATTATCTCTGCTTTTCTTTCACTTTTCCAGCAGTCTCTGACCCTGAAAATGCAGCAGAAAAATGAGCAATAAACAAATAAACAATATTAAAGCAGCTACGAGGTACTTTCGGGTTGTATTGATTCTGCCCCTTAGGACAAAAACGGTAGTGTTTTTACCACACCTGCTGTCGTAAAGATCTTTTCAAGCTGTCACGAGCCAACCATAAGCAAGAGTCTGTTCTAGCAACCAATGTAATAATAACTAGAATTACAAGCAGTTATGAACGGGGTCCAAGCCCTCCAGCGCAAGTCGCCCCCGACAGACTGCGGAGGCAATGCAAGTCTTTTATATAGCGCCTTACATGAAACCTAAGGACGTTTTACACAAGTACAGGGGGACAAAAAGAAAATAGTAGCACAAACACAAACGCAGACTGAAAATAAATAAAAACTGGGCACTAAATGGAAGGGGGACATAATTTCATGTAGGCTACTAACATACAACTGTGTCTCACATTGGAAAGTTATTTTATGAATGAAATAGACATATTACTTACCTGGCCGACCGAACCTACCGGGTAACTTGGAGAGGATCTAGCTCAGAACCTTGCCCACTCAAAACTGGCATTCCTCAGGGATCAGTCCTGGGTCCTCTCCTCTTTTCTCTGTACACCAACTCTCTCGGGTCTGTCATTCAGTCGCACGGCTTTTCTTATCACTGCTACGCAGATGACACCCAACTAATTCTCTCCTTTCCTGAGTCTGAAACTCAAGTAGCAGCACGTATCTCGGCCTGTCTGACTGACATCTCTTCTTGGATGTCTACACACCATCTGAAACTCAACCTCGACAAGACTGAGCTCCTTTTCCTCCCAGGGAAGGGCTCTCCTACCCAAGACCTGACTATAACAATTGACAACTCTGTGGTAGTCCCCTCCAAGACTGCTAGAAACCTGGGTGTAACACTTGACGACCAACTCTCCTTCACTGCTAACATTGCTGCAACCATCCGATCGTGTAGATACATGCTGCATAACATCAGAAGGATACGTCCCCTTCTAACGCAGAAGGCGGCTCAGGTTCTGATTTAGGCTCTAGTCATCTCACGTCTAGACTACTGCAACTCCCTCCTGATTGGCCTGCCTGCATGTGCCAGCCGACCCCTGCAGCTCATTCAGAACGCAGCAGCTCGGCTTGTCTTCAACCTCCCCAAGTTCTCTCACACTACACCGCTCCTCCGCTCTCTTCACTGGTTACCAATTGCGGCCCGCATCCGCTTCAAGACACTAGTACTTACATACAGGGCCACGAACGGATCAGCCCCAGCTTACATCCAGGACATGGTCAAACCATATACCCCAACCCGCCCACTTCGTTCTGCATCAGCCAAACTGCTTGCTGCCCCCTCACAGCGAGGGAGAACTAATCACTCAACGAAATCCCGACTGTTCACTGTCCTGTCTCCCAAATGGTGGAACGAGCTCCCCATCGATATCAGGATGGCCAAAAGCCTACACATCTTCCGCCGAAGGCTAAAAACACATCTCTTCCAACTACACCTCGGATAAAAAAAAAAAAAAAAAACCTTCTTGAACCTGCATTTTCATTTGTCTCTTTGTAGCTTTGCCTATTTAAAGCGAATGTATTTGCACTTACTACTTGTTGTCTGGAGTTTGAACCTTCACAGTTGAAAGCACTTAATTGTAAGTTGCTTTAGATAAAAGCGTCAGCTAAATGGCATGTAATGTAATATTACATACCTGTGGGCCAATTTAGGGTTGGTTTGAATCATTTACAATCCCATAATTGTCTCCATCTTTTGAAAGCCCGACCGAGATTGACTCGTGCATTTGCCCGTCATCTGTCACTCTCCCATTTAGCTTTTAGTTGTTCTTTGTTTATTTCCCCTTCTTTTCTGTGATGGCCCTGCCCCAGTATCAGCCATAACTAAAACAGATAACTTCTAAAATAGAATACAATTACAATTAGGCCTATATAAAGAAATCTCCTGCTACCTTTTACCTGGATACGCAAACACAGGCTTTTCTTCTGTTACCAGAATGACAACGAGCTCATACTGCTGTTACATTTTAACAGTTTATTAAGTGTATGAGAGAATCCAAACTGTGTTAAGTCCATTACATCCGTTACAGGTGTCTAGCATAGCTCCAGAGCAACTAACACAGTAGCAAAGGCAGAAATGACAGGATGTGGCAGCAAAATCAGACATCAGACTTTTAATTCAAGGTCTAACCTTTCAATATTCATAATGCTCCAATGTTTTATTCTCTTGTAAGTGGAGGGAAGATTTTCTTGGTGAAAGACTGGGTCTTTGAATAGAAGGAGCCTAAGGGCTTGAGAACTTCAGAACCTCAGATCCACAGAAGCCTATCCTCAAATGCTTTCTGACGTGGTTAGAGGTGAAAACTAGACAGTTCAACACTTTGGTAATATTCTTTACCAAACGTCAACTCCAGTTTTATTGAACTTATTTGTCTCATGATCATAAAAGCTGCATGTCAATTCAGTGGATGGTCAACATATGTAGTTCCTTTTATACGTACCTTCTATCTTAACTGGAGAATCGCATGTCCTGCTCCATTATAAAGACACAGTATTTTCCTTTAACTGGTGTCATTTCGTTCCTGCACAGGCTGCCATCAGTTACATTCATGCTCGCTTTTGGCTTTTGCAGGTATAAACAAAGGAAGCTGTTTTCGGATCAATCATTTTCCAGAGGATAACGACTACGATACAGACAGCTCAGAGTACATCTTACGTAAGTCATTGCAACCCCGTTTTCTTTTCTTTCTTCGAGTGGTGATGGAGTTATCAGAAGAGTACTTAATGTGTCATGATATCTCTATCCCTCCACCATAAAAGCCTGATGTCATGACAGTAATTGGAGTTGAAGACATGATAAGTCTGTTGTGTGCTTATGAGTTATAGGTCTAAAATATGACTTTACCCACGTAAGAGCACATCTCACATTTGACCAAGGTAGTTTGATGAAGACGTCACCCCGAGCTTTACTCTGCAAAACACATATGGCTTGTAGTTTGATCCCCTTTGTCCCACAGCAACTGTTCCCATCTTTGCTGTTGTCTGAATTGAATTTCAATACCCTCATGGACTCACTTGGTTAGTGTCATGGAAAGGCAGGAGCATCTGCTAAACAGGCCTTAGTATCTGTGGAAGCATTCATCTATTGAACCTGACACAGTTCTTGCTCTTCTTCCACTCCCTTTATTTCTACACTTATGGCAGAGTTACTTCATGTGTCAGCCAGGAGTGCCATAAATTGTTAATTTATGTAAAGCTTAAGCTAGTCAGAAATGCCATCAATTGGCACGTGAGTGGTACCATGAACATATAGTAGAATACACAATGACACAATTTCCTTCCACAGAGTTTAAGGGTGCAGAAAACCATATTAACTAAGTTCTATATTTTATAATCTTTGTGGAAGAGTACTTCTCCTACACAAATAATTATTATGCTGAGGGACAGTGCATTTTAATTATAGATGCCCTATGGTGTTTTCTTGTAAAAACAACAACAAAAGTTCTGTTTACATTGAGTGCATTGTGTGTATCCCTGAGGTCTAACAAGATATTTGCAAAGCCAATTCTTAAAGTATTTTAGATCCTGCATTGTTTACATCCATGGTTGTTTGCTAGCAGTCTTCTTCTTCCTTGTCTTGCATATTTTGGTCTGGTACTGCCACTTGTGATCAGTGGAATAGTGAGAAATCATTGGCACGAATGTGTACCGCCTCAAAATAAACAAAGCAGGGACCACTCATATAAAATCTGCTCCATACTACTAGAAGTTGAAAACTCAGCAGGGAACCCTTAATACGATATACGTATTTAAAGCTCCTCTAATCAATATTTTTGTATTAACAATGAATGTTTAAAGAAAGGGTGTTTCTCATGGTGACAAACCCACAAATAATTTGGCCCCTCAGCTCTCTGGAGCATTTTAGCATCTTTAAGCTTATTGTTCTGGTTTTACAGCCTATAACGCTCACACCAACCTCTTTTCCAGCATATGATACAGCAAAAAGCTCTGATAAAACCAATGTAAACTACCTGCCCAGCACTAAGCAGCAGACCAGCAAAATAAGGGAATAGTTAGTGAACATAATGGAGCATTTAGCACTGAGAGATGCAGATATTTACCTCAGAGTTGGTGGAGACCAAAGCAGAGCTAAAAGAAAGAGTGAGTGTTGGATTTTCTATGTGGCCAGAAACACAACTCCAAATTAATGCTAATATTGTCAGTATTTGATGGATGTGTCAAATATCCATATTGAAGATCCATCATTGGACCATATCAACTTTATAAGGTGATAATATGTCAATATTGCTTTTAGAACAACAATGTTTCTGCTACTACAAATAATTATACTTATAACATTACTTTACAATTGTCATTATAGATGAATCACATGCTGTTCAGCCTTTGTCTTATATATTTAAAGTGATGTGTTTCTTAATTTGTATTGACAATAACCCTCCACTGTCTCGAATGAACAGGTATAGTGCGCGCATCAAGTCTATTCCCCATTCTCAGCACCGTTCTGCTGATGTTGGGTGGCCTGTGTGTCGGGGTTGGACGCATCTACAACAACAAGAACAACATTCTGCTCAGTGCTGGCATCCTGTTTGTGGCTGCAGGTAGGATGAGACTGACGGCACACTACAGATATTACAAACAACAACAACAAAAATAAAAAAAGAAGAACAAGAAGAAGACATAAGCAGACAAAAGGAGAAGACAGACACAACAAAAAGAATGTTTCCCTTTGGTGTCTGTGTTAAGTGTTGTTTCTTTCTCTTAAGGTTACCCAACGTTTCCTATATTTTATCAGAAAAATACAATTCATGTGCTTTTTCCCTATGGTATATATATATATATATATATATATATATATATATATATTTTTTTTTTTTTTACATAACACAAGAAATAGCCGATAACTTACACACTTGTAGCACATCTTCCTTTTCCTTTCAATTCATTGTTTCTCTATAATTGGCAGTGACAAATCATTCTTTGTGAATATGCAAAAATAATGTCAGAAGGTGAAAATCTGCATTTTCTTGATAATACCTTATTGTTTTATGAAGAGGAGTCTATCACTCAATAAAAAAATGACCTAACTTGTAAAGATAATTTTCTCAGGTCTTGAATGTGATGAAGATATAGAGGAAGGGAAGTGTAGAGTGTGTGAGCCCAAACAGAATCAGCCTCTGATAACACAGTGCTATAGTGTTATCATCCACTTATGTGGTTAAACTTTTACATCCATGCATGCTTTCTCTCCATCTCTCCTTCTCTTACCTGTCCTCACTTCAGGCCTGAGCAACATCATCGGAATCATCGTCTACATCTCCAGTAACGCCGGGGATCCCAGTGACAAGAAAGACGAGGACAAGAAGAACCACTACAACTATGGCTGGTCCTTTTACTTTGGTGCTCTCTCCTTCATCGTGGCTGAATCAGTGGGTGTTCTCGCAGTCAACATATATATCGAGAAAAACAAAGAGACACGCTTCCTAGCCCGAAGTGACTTCATCAAAACCACCTCCTCATCTTCACCTTACTCTCGCATCCCAAGTTACCGCTACAGACGAAGGCGCTCACACTCCAGTTCGAGATCGAGTGACCCATCCCGCGAGCCCTCCCCAGTGGGGAGGAAGATCGGTGGAGGAAGTGGCGCTGGAGGGTTGGGGATGGGCTTGCCAATGGGGGATATATCCCTGTACGCCCTTAGTAGGGACCCTCTGAAGGGTGGAAGTGTGACTGCAGGGCCTTACAGTCCAGAGAGGGACTCTGGGTTTTTACAAGTCCACAACTGCTTCCAGAAAGATATGAAAGATGGAGTGAACAGGAGGACCACACCGGTATGAGGTCAGAAGTGTATTACTGTGTAAAACAATAAGCTTAATGGAACACAATAGATATTGTACAGTTGATGAGAAAGGACAATTCTTCCCCGGGGTTGTTCAGACAGCAGCGGTGTTGAAAGGTCAGAGCTCAAAATAGTTTTTCCTTTGTGTCCCTCTGTGACAGAAAAGTGCCAATCTGTGTTTCATTTGGAGGAAGAGGAAAGGTGATATCAAAACAACTTTTCATCATATGACTCAGTATCTATAAGGGGAATGCAGACATTTTGTTGCAACATTTGAAGAGTTTAATTTGAAATTGTGATACCCACTATTTGTGAGTGACTTCTTAAAGAAAGGCTGAAATATGTCATACATGTTCTGGTATTCTAAGGACAATTGCCTGATAAAAGAATTAAGCTTTTATAGACTTGATGCTCAATATAATAATTCTGAATATTGAACTTCAGGTAATTATGTTTTTGTGCTAAAATAGATGTATAGTGTTTTGGAAATGTTTCTTTTAAAAGGAGACAAATAGACATTTGTCTCAAAAATGATATGCTAAAATGAAGTGATTCATGTGATTGAGCATTATTGTATTGTATTTGTAACTTTAACACAACTGGTGCTAACTTAATCTGTACACCTTTGCTAGTCTTAAGCCTTCTCAACTGCCATTCAAATACTTCTACTGTATCTCAATAACCTCTTTTTTAAGCTTGTGAGTAAATATGTGTGTTACAGTATGTGAAATGTATTATGGCTCTGACACACTCCCACACTATGACACATATGTATTTCTGTAGATATATATATATCAACAAAGGCACACAGCAATGTCAATACATTCCAGTGTCATGTATTAGTGTAAAGTGTAGTGGTGGTGATGGTGCAGTGGATATGACACATGCCTTTGGTGTGGGAGACCTGGGTTTGAATCCCACTGTGATACATCAACCAATGTGTCCCTGAGCAAGATACTTAACCCATAGTTGCTCCAGAGGCATGCAACCTCTGATTTACATAGCAATTGTAAGTCGCTTTGGATAAAACCGTCAGCTAAATAACATGTAATGTAAACCTTATTTGTACAGACTGTGTATTTGCTCTCCATTTGCTCAGGGACGTATGGATCAAATTTATCTTAAATATGTGTATTTGTGTCTATTATTTCAGTATTTCTGTACCTCTCTGTGCTGCCCCATATTTGACAACAAGAAACAGGACAGATGACACCTATTTTACAACTAACAAGCACATTGTGTCATATGGCTTGATTTAGTCCTTTAAGGTTTCTGTGAATCTGTCTAAAGTTGAGTATTCTGTAAAAACAAATTGAGCAAGTGTTTGATTGGATTATTTAGTTTTATCTTTCCAATTGGGTATTTTTTATATTAAAATAAATGTTTATAGTGTTGTGTGAGAGGTCACCCAGGAGTGACATGGTGGATGTTCATGTGGACCGTGGAAGAGTTTGTGAGTTCTTGTATCAGCTCTGTGAAGGACTTTTTCTGTATTACTTGGGTTTTATAATTGCAAGTCTCAAGTCACGAAAATGTGTCGTTCCACTGTACTGTGTTATGTTAAGATTTCCCCCAAGAGCAATTGTACTTAGTACGGCAAGGAAAAACTTCCTTTAAACAGGCAGAAACCACAAACAGCACATGGCTCTAGATGGGCGGCTATCTGCCTCTGCTGGTTGGGGGAGAGGGAGGGAGATGCATTGCAACCACAATAATACCTAACTATAATAAATATAGAACTATGACTCAATAATTATAGCAGTGGGTATAATGGAATGACAGGATGAACAGTGGCAATTATAGTAACACTAAAGATTGTAGAACTATGACTAATAATAATAATAATAACAGTAGCGATGGGCATTAAGCAGGACCACGGCAGCAGCCGCAGCCACGATCCAGGAGCCACCACAATCCAAAGAAAACTGCAAGAAAGCCCAAGGACTCTGGGGAATAAGCTAAGTTAGTAACATGCATTAATGCCACATTAATGCATACAGATGGAGAGAGAGAGAGACAGAGAGGAGGAGAGAGGAGCTCAGTGGGTCATAGGAAGTCCCCTGACAGTCTAAACCTAAACCATTACTAAGGGCTGGTCAAAGGCAAAACTAAGTCAACCCTAACTATAAGCGTTATCAAAGAGGAGCCAATAATTTTGGATATAGAAGGAATGAATCATTATGGTTTGAGTTATTGATGTTTATTTTCTCCTTAGCTTCTTTCAGCTGGTCGAAGGTCATTAACAACTCACCACTGAATAGGTGCCCTGGCTGACCCTCTCCTTCCATGCTGGCAAGACAAAATAGACCAAACTCTAACCCTCGGTCAGGACTACTTTACTCTTTACTTATTCAGTCAAATACTGTGATTTTTATCGCATTACAATTAAAGAACAGATATCCTAAATAGTGACTGGAAAGACTCAACTTAGTAATTACAGTTAACTTCACTTTTAGACTTGCTTGTGGTTTATTGCAAAATATGAACTGAGATTTGCTCCACTGCGTTTGTTTTTCTCTATAAGGGAAGCATTTTAACTAATGACGTGGGGCTGATGGGCCTGCGATGCTCTGCTATGAAACTGTGTGGCAAACAGTCGGGCAACCACAGGGTGTTAAAGGAAATCGGCATCAGCCAACTTAATGCTTGACTGAACTAACAGGCTCCCAAATGCTCATCCAGACTTCAGAAAGCTTGTATCCTTGTCTCCAAACAAGAACTGGAGCAAAGTGAGCATTGTTTGTGTGTGAAGGGTTAGTAAAAGTTCAAATTATTATTTCTTGGTACAGTACACACTTGATTGGGTTCCATGTCAGCTTCATGGTTTGTTTCCCAGTTGAATATTTTTTTTAGCAGCAGTTGGAATTGGTTTAATGTTGGTTAATGAATCAGTGTTACAGCAGTAACAATGTGTATTTTAAGAGACGCTGCAGTCTCTGCAAAGCCTCTGCTCTCCCAGCTACAGTTGTCATTGAAGTCATTGATGTGGGGGGAAGGGGAAGCCTTGAATTAGAATTTACTTATTTTTATTCTGTGTGTGTGTGTGTGTGTGTGTGTGTGTGTGTGTGTGTGTGTGTGTGTGTAATGTATCTTTGTTATGCCAAACTGGTCTGCTGACCGTGTTCCCCATTCCAGCCCTGAATTAGAGTGATTCTTCTTCACCCCTCTCCTCTGTCTATCACCCAGGCTGTTAAGCCCTATAAATGTGAATGCCATGGACCCCCACTGGTATTTTCATCCACAAGAAAACAGTGTCCCCACTCTCTGCTGTCGTGCATCATTGAAAATGATCCTCCGGTCATTGAGATGAAAATGGCAGTGTACCCTCTCCATGCTGGAGTTAACATCGGTACCTCACTGTGCAGGACGGATAAAATAGCGCTTTGGGGTCTCAACAAATGGTGATAAAAGCAATTCATCAGCTATAACTTTAGTAATTAAATGCTACTCAAAGATATTTTTAGATGTTGTTATAGATCATACATCTCCGTTTGTAACACTTGAAAAGAATGACGAAGGCTCATTGTTGAACAATATAATTACAAATATAATTGGAGGTGTAAATGTTACAACGATTTGTATACAATTTGTGAAAACATTGCCATGGGCTGACAGTTTGTTCATCTTTGCAAAAAAAAAACATATTTTTCTTCTAAAACCACAGATGATGTCTAGTATAATGTCTGACAATAATGTTAACATTTTCACCAGTGGTGAGAGCAACACCATAATCTACACCATGTTGATGCTTGAAGAGTGATCTCATTTATTACCAGCCGCATCAGCGATGCTTGTATTGTTTTCACTTTGTGAATTTTGTCATAATGGCAAAATTTGCTCTTTCAGACACCTACTGAAATGAGACTACCACAGAGTTGGTTTTGAATACTTTGCCAGGTGTTTATATGTCTGTCTGTCAGCAAACATTACGAGTGTGTGTTTGAGATCAAAATGAAGGCCAAGTTTAAATATGGGTATGGTCCAAGCAAGGGTGCCGGAAGTAGGCACACACACACACACACACACAAATACAAACACACTTTACGTGTCCCTGTAATGGTGTCAGGCTGGTGTGATCCCATAATGGTCTGTAGTTTTTTATGATGAAATCATTTCATCAGCAGTATGTCTTAGTTTAATATTTCCTCCTGAGAGATTCCGTCTCCACAGACACTCTCTCACTTCCCAAGTTCGTTTTGAAAATTTAAAGTGGCTAAGATTCCTCCCAGCAGGGGCCTTGGTTCCTCACTCCCTGTTGATATATCAGTGCCATGCTGTCGATCCAGTAACCACAGGCATCCATTAGCATGACATCTGTCACTGGGCTAAGACTGGATTAAGCCAGCAGCAGTCGGAGTTTAACCCTTTTCATCTGCTATGACACATGAAAAACAACAGACTTTCATGGTGTTTTGTAATATATCCAATTATTTTTGCAATGTCTGGGCAAATGCAGCTTATCTGATAGCAAGCAAACATCACTCACTGTAAACCTGTGAACAAACCCTTTAAACACACATTACAGGAGAAGGGAATAAAAACGTTTTATCCTTATTACATTGCATAACACATAACCAACAAAAATAAACTGTGGATGATATTAAGGCAACCAGATGAATAACATAACATAATTTAAAATTATAAATTTGTAAATACAGAAGAGAATTTGGGCCCTCTGACACCATTTCTTTTAGTTCAAGTCAGAATACTGGTGAAATGTGTTTGTCTTTTTAGTTTAAGTCATAATTGGGAGATTGGTGCAGAGAGTTTTATGTTGCATTTTTTTTAAAGTCATTTTATTCATAATAGTGTTTTTTTTTTATAAAACTTCTTGCACAAAACCCTCAACATTCTATGGTCTGTTTGGAACATTTTCAGTTTCAGTTGAAGACTTATTTTTAATGATATAATAACATATAGGGCCTATCAATAATATATATTGTACTACCGAGCCTGTAAATACAAAGTGTCTTTAATTACTTCCATGAGTGGTTTGTAATGTATAATTGTGCCGATAAATTACTCTGAAATAAAAAAGAGTGACTGGAAATTGAACATCTCTTTGATTTTTTTTTAAGGCATGAAGTTTGCTCATTATAATTTATGATGTCTGTGATTACTTTTTGACATGATCCACTGAAAAAAAAAAACTTTATTTTATTTTTTATTTTATAAAATTAAAGTATACTTTAAAAAAATGTATGAGCACATTAATTAACATTTACTCTTTGTCTTATCTGTATAATAACTAGTCAAGGAAGTTAAATTTATTTGTATGGCCCAATATCACACACAACTCAATGGATTTTACAGATCTACAACAGCCATGGTTCTTAGACCAGCAATAAGTCTATGAAGAAAAGGAAAAACCTCACTCAAAACTCTGAGAACACGATATGAAAAAATAGAAGAAAAATGGAAGGCTGGAGGTGCAGCAGACAGTGATGTCAAGTGGAAGATGAAATGGTTTAAACAGGATTCATGTGAAGAATGGCCTTTAATCACAGCCCAATTGGCAATTTTGGCATGGTGGTTACACTTGATATTGCAGGATCATGTGACGCACCCTGGCACATGCACAATCATCAATCACAAACATCCCGAAATTAATCTTTGTATTATAACAATAATACAAACGATACAAAAATTATCAAACGGTCCAATAAAATTTGTCATATCATTAGATTATTTTATGCCATTCATGTTCTGGAGCCAACGGGTAGTCAGCAAGCTTGGCCAGAGGAAAAAGGAAGTCTCTGCTGAGTTCAATGATACCTCACACAAGGGTCTACCTTAAACGGTTCAAATGTTATGAAAGGGTGCATGGCTTAAGCATAGGGGGCGGGCCAAACCGTCACACATGAAGAAGGAACTCTCTGCTGAGTTCAATGACACCTCACACAAGACTCATTTAAGAAAGTCTCTGCTGAGTTCATTGATACCTCACATAAGACTCTACCTTAAATCAGTCACCAGTTATGAAAGGGGGCGTAGTTTAAGCATAGGGGCGGGCCAAACCATCACCAATGAATAAGGAACTATCTGCTGAGTTCAATGATACCTCCCACAAAGGTCTACCTTAAATGGTTAAAATGTTATGAAAGGGGGTGTGGCTTAAGCATAGGGGGTCAGCCAAACCATCACAATAAAAAAGGAAGTCTCTGCTGAGTTCATTGATACCTCACATAAGACTCAACCTTAAACGGGTCACCAGTTATGAAAGGGGCGTGGCTTACATATAGGGGGCGGGCCAAACCATCACCAATCAAAAACAAACTCTCTGCTGAGTTCAATGATACCTCACACAAGACTCTACCTTAAATGGGTCACCAGTTATGAAAGTGGGCGTGGCTTAAGCATAGGGGCCGGGCCAAACCATCACCAATGAAGAAGGAAGTCTCTGCTGGGTTCAATGACACCCCACACAAGACAACCTAAAATGGGTCACCAATTATGAAAGGGGGCGTGACTAAATCATAGGGGGCGGGGCACATCATGACCACTGAAAAAGGAAGTCTCTGCTGAGTTCAACGATACCTCACACAAGGGTCTACCTTAAACGGTTCAAATGATATGAAAGGGGGCGTGGCTTAAGCATAGGGGGCGGGCCAAACCATCACCAATGAAGAAGGAAGTCTCTGCTGAGTTCAATGACACCTCACACAAGACTCTACCTTAAATGGTTAAAATGGTATGAAAGGGGGCGTGGCCTGAGTAAGTGGGCGTGGTTAAAGTATAGGGTGCGGCTCAGTATCACATGTCGACCACACATTATAAGTTTCATGTAAATCGGATGATGTTTGTCATATAAGGCGCATTTCCTGTTGCCAGCGGGGGGGCGCTATGACCAAAAGTAAATATTGGCCTGTAGATGTCCTCAGACCTGGACCCTTGTCAATTGTGAGAAATTTCGGGCAGATACGACAACGTACACTCAAGTTACAACAATTTCTTTGTGGCCGCCACGCCACGCCCACACCATTTGACGAAAAGTTTTTCTTTTAATAACTTTTCATCTTTAAGGTGTTGAGATGGTACAGACCAAATTTGAAGTCCATCAGATGAAATCTCTAGGAGGAGTTCGTTAAAGTATAGCACCTTGACTTTTAGGCCTACTTCCTGTTGCCACTAGGGGGCGCTATGACTTTAAGTAAATATCGGCCTTTCTTTGTCCTCAGGGTTGGACTCTTAGGAATCCTGAAAAGTTTCGAGACAATTGGACAATGTACACTGAAGTTACACCCACTTCCTGTTTTGATGGCGAAACGCACAAAATGGCCGCCCCGCCATGGCCACGCCCTATGATGACGCCCCTATTTCTTTTAACAACTTTTCATCTTTAACATCTTAAGATGGTACAGACCGAATTTGAAGTTGATCGGATGAAATCTCTAGGAGGAGTTTGTTAAAGTACGACGTGGAAATGGCCAAAATCGCACTAATTTTGAACTTTCAATTAAAAATGGCGGACTTCCGGTTGGGTTTAGGGTATGGCTACAATGACGTTTTCTGTGCGGCTTGACATGATACATATGTTTTGTGCGCCTATTCCCGAAAGCCTTAAAATACGTAAATGTTCACCAGACTTGATGCGACCGCCAAATTTGGTGAGTTTTTGAATATGTTAAGCCCCTCAAAAAGGCAATTCATTTGCCGGGAAAAATAATTCCTTCAGTTCCAATAGGGCCTTCAGCGCTGTCGGCGCTCGGGCCCTAATAAATAAATAAAACACCAGACATAACCCACCCACCCCCTGGATCCAGAACTCCAAATCTCGGTTACATATTACACCTGAAGCCCGCGGAGGGTAGTTAAAAGTGAATGCCAAGCCTCTATTGCTGACTGTTTTGCTTCGTGGACTCTAGCTGTCAACAACTCCAAGTAAACGATATCTAAATATGTTAAAACCCAAGCTTGATCAGAGAGCGAATGTGGAGGTTTCCAATGTAGTTTTTTTGCAGCCGTAAGTCCAGCATTTTTTTTAGTCTCTGTCGATGAGTCTTTGAGTCCATTGAGTCCTTATTTAAGTCATGATGATGTGGATGGTTGCCAATCCAATGAGCTCCAGCGTGTACAAAAAACAACGTAACATGAGACACAGCCATCTTCTAACAGTAAACAAACCGAGAACTATATTCTCAGGCGGAAGAATATAGTACTTGGGCGGAATGATTTGCTTTGCAGCAAACCTGTCTGAGAATATAGTTCCCGTTTTGTTTACGGTTATAAGATGGCTGTGTCTCATGTTACGTTTATTTTTTGTACACGCTGTGACTCTACAAATCACAACATGTAAATAGGAACATGGTGGTGTTATTTTGTCACTTATTGGGAGCAGTAGGATTGCTGGAACCATTCACCTGCATGTACTGTGATGGGCTGCTGCCTCTGGAGCCGTTAGACAGCCTTACAGAACGCACGGAGATGAGAAGGGTATGTATGGACTTGTCTAACTCTTGGGGTTACGGTGAATAAGCTAAAGTCCCAATAAGTCGGCGTGTTCCTTTAACTTTGTATTGAAAAAAAACACTCTTTTGGGTCAACTAAGAACAAAGATGACCGCACAGTGATTTAAAACACACATTAACTTTCCCAGAAGGTGATCAATGACTCTTCTTACTGTAACATTAGGGTGTTATCCTGCAATTGAGAAGTAGCCATGATAAGCCTGAATCAATGTAGCCTTGTGTCCACTGTGATTACAATCACTATGGTTTAGTGGTTCTTTCCACACCATTAGATATTTGAAGAGCCAGAAGCTTCACTGAGGACTTAGACTTACACTTACAGCTCTGGTCTCAATGCAACAAAGGTCAGAGGTTGAAGCAGCCAATGTCAGGGGCCAGGGGCCGTTGCTGCTTTGGAAGTCATTATGTTAGTGTCATCATTCACAAATGATGGTGAGTTGTGTGAAAAACTGGGTTTATTAAGGGTTCAATGTGGATTGTTTATCTGGTAAGTCATCCAGGCCAGTGTGATGTACAGCCTCTTAGTAATGTCTGTTATCCAACAACTAATGATGTGTGGTCTGATTACTTGACTGTAAATAGCAACTGATGTGGTCCTGTACATAAGTTGTGTACAAACTGATTTTGTTACAGAAAACAAATAGTGTATTCCTGTACTGTATATCATATAACATTAAATGTTTTGTTTTCCACAAACATTCAACAACATGAATTTGTGTACATAGGTATGTAGAAATTACTGTTTGTAGCTCTTGAGTTTGCTCCCGTACCTCACCTAACATAAACTTCAAGTCATCAAACACTCAGTAATACACCTGCCATATATCAGTCTTAGAAAGCATTTAGGAGGCATGACTCTTAAAACCAAATATATTAGCATATGTATAGTAAGAATAGAATGATCGGTCATAAGTAAAAAGCCAAGGTAATGGCTTTTTATATTTGTGGTTCTATATGCCAGGAATTGTTCAAAGGAAGTAAGGCGTAATTCTAGCCTATCCCAGTTCACATAGGGTAAGAGGCAGGACACACCCTGCCCAGGGATAGCACATAAAGGGAATCACGATTCACCAAACATGTATGGTAGGTGAGGACACCTATGCAGATACAGATAATCAGACTGAATACCATTTCATAAATCCCTGAAGAAAATCAAATATGTGAGAGATGGCTGCAAACAAGCTAATGCACAATCCAGGACCTTTTTGCTGTAAGGTGACGGGGCTAACCACTGCACCACCGTGCCACCCTTCCTAAAGTCATATAGTAGGCTTCAGTTGTTTTCAACAGGAGACATGCAATAATTGCATTAATGGGACTATTTGCAATTTGTCCATTACTGCACACAGACATTCCTCTGGCAGAAAGGCAACAGGAAGATATCTTTATTTAGTAATCAAACTTTTTTATGTAGTTGTCAAATCATCAGCATTAAAGGAAGATATGAGCATGTTTTCATAATTTTGGTCATAATTTCAGTAGCTTATGATGGTATTTTACTTATTAGCTTAATTGCTCACTGTGTAGCTCAAATCAGCTCAAGGCAGCTTTTCAATGGACTCCACAAGGCCATCACAAACATGAGCAAATAAACAGGTTTTGAACATTTACACATAATCCAATTACCTGTTATTATCTCAACTACCTATTTGGAACTGAAAACAAAAGTGGAAAAATTGCTGAAATTATTACCCAAATGTCCATTACATTTGGAGTGCTGCTGCCTGGTTGGATTGATTGATGATAATGGACAGTTTGGGTTCACAAACTTTCCTGTTCAAATACTGTTTTTTTTTGTTTTTTTATAATTCAGATAAACTGGACTGAACTGCAGTGTAATCTATTGTAAAGCTGCCCAAGTGGGGTCCTCATAGTGTAATATCTCAGTGTGTAAAATGGTGTGTTAAAAAACATCTTTGCCCATAGTGGCCTAAGCTACAACAATAGGACATAGGTTGTTGTTTAAAACAGTATAGCTAACAGCAATATGAATTACAGTGTAAATGTCTGTTTCATTGATGTTTTGATTGAGGATCTGTGGAGAGGAACTACTACAATACTTTCTGGGACACAAGTGGGTGAGTATCATTGGCGGTGATGACTGACAGATCCCTCAGCAGGAGCATACACTCATGCATATGTTAGCTTGTCATGGGTGTGTAAGTTTGCAGTGATTTTGTCAAGTTCTACTTTGTTGCCGTCACAACTTATTCACTTTCACTGGCGCCTGTGCTCACGCCGAGGGGAAGTGGGTCACAATTCTTAAAAAAAAAACTTTAAATAGGTCAGGGCTTAAAAAAGATAAACAGGGACGCACCACTGTGATTAACTGTAGGGGAGTTATCAAAGGGACTAGCACACCTTTTTTGTTATAATCGAAAGTATGTTTTCTGTATTTTTCCCCCCATTTATTTGACAGCCCTATTTCATGATAAATATTTGCCTTTAAACAAATACTATCTTCTTCTTTTACAATAACAGCATACAGAGTACATGTTGAAGTATTAATCAAGGACAAATTCATGCACTTTCAATCCGTGAAAGTAAAACTTTTTGTGATCTCCTTCCAGTTGTTTGGGAAAAAGACCAACACATTTACAAGGTAATAGTTTGATTTTATAAATGAACACTTTGGTAAGCATCAGGCACTCCCTGATGGTAAGAGCCTCAGAATCAAAGTGCAAGGGCTTGTTTCTCAACTCACGATTTTGCACCACTTTCTAACAGCAGACATTTTGACTTGTATTGTAGGAAAAGCATAGGTTTTACTAATAACACTAACGATAGCTCTGGCTCTTCAAATGTTCCAGTAAAGAGTGCCAGTGAGCAAGCATGCACGATCCTGAAATCAAAGCAGCTTAAAGGAATTCAGCCATCAATCATTTCATTATTTACAAAAGTACTTTTCCTACTGTGGCAAGTTGAAATGTCTGCTGTAAAAAAAAAAAAAAAAACTTCTGACGTTATTGTCAGTTCTATAAAATACAGCAGAATGGAGGAGGGTCAAGCATTTTCTGGGCAAGTTGCTGAAGCAGAAGTATACAAGGGGAGGGCATTGGAGCTTACAGAAGAGTTATAAATATGAATGTCTCTCTAATTTTTTTTAATAGCATAGGTTCCTGGGCAATATATAAAGTATCCTCACATTATATATGACTTGTGTTATCATTACCAATTCTTCCGAGCAGTGAAATAACAGTAAAACAGCAGTGCACTCAACACTGTACCTGTCTGTTCATGCTATAGATATAGCCTCATTTGCAGGAAACTTGATGCACTTTACATGACAAAACAAATATGGAAACCAATGTTTTTTTTTAGATTGGTATTGTACTATAGGACCTTTAGGGTGACTTCTTAACTCATAATCCCTCGTACAATGACATTAACAGGAAAAACTGCAAAAAAAGATTATCAACAGAAGGACATCAGTTAAGAGATGCATGTCATTACTTTACCTTCACCTTTTACAACCACTTCTGACTGTGGAGATGGCACACTGAGCATCTCGATAAAGAAACAGTTCTTTGTAAACACATCCACATTATCCTTATAAATAGTTTACAGAGACAAATCCACACTGAGGCTGTGTTGTAGTGAGGCCGAGAGTGAAAACACACTGTAGATGGATGGAAACTAGATGTAGGGAAAACTATTCTCACAATGCTGAAGAATCCATTTTGAAAGTTGCACATATAGAAACTGTTTATGTGAGTCCACTTATTATGGCACGTTACACATCTCCACCCACTGACACTGTAACCGGATAAGCAGACAGCCTGGCAACTTGACTCACCAGTCACATTTATAGCATCTCCCCAGCAAAATACCTACCAACACATGCAGCATTCCCCACACCCATTGCCCACCAGACAGTTGGTTTGGTCATCAACTTTCTTGATCTACCTCAACAGCTGTAAGTCTAAACTTGCATCCCCTCAGTTGTACAGCAACTCATAGCGAGTAGGGAAAAGGGGACTTTAAACTTGGACAGAGCAGTGTGGCCCCTTTCCCTTCGAACCAGAGGCACAGATTTGCGACAGGGAGAGAGAAGACACTTAGGCAGGGAGAGAAAAGGAGAAAAGACTTTGTGGGAAGCTTGCTGCAGTCACTGAGAAAAGAAGACCCTGGGACAGAGACCCTGTGTGTTCACATTGCAGAACATCCAATTTTATCGATATATTTTTTTTCATATCAGGGGAAGAATATTCACTGAACAGAAATCTCACTACCTGGAAACATGCACAGGCGCACAAAGATAAAGATTGCCATCTTCGTGTTGCTGGTGGGTATGGCTTGCATGTTCACAGCGGTGGTAACGGACTACTGGGCAGTGCTAAGCCCAAGGGTGGACAAAGTCAATGAGACTTGCGAGGCGGCCCACTTCGGCCTGTGGAGGCTGTGCAAGAAGTATATTTACATCAGCTCAGAAAACTTTGATCAGGGGCATGTCTGTGGACCCATCAGCCTGCCTGGAGGTAAGAGAAAATTTAAGCAAAACTGTTCTCTAACTGGCAGATAAAATGACATTAGGCTACTACTGAATATTGTTTGTCTGTGACTGTGAGGTGCCTCTATGCAATCCGGCTCACAGCTCTGAGGTAGGAAGCTTCTAAGAATAGAGGTCCTGATGCAGGATATGACATTTTAAAAATCCTTAAACTTCCTCGTGAAACAGAAGAAAGACCCTATTCTGAGTGATATGCATTTAACCTTCCATAATGTAATAAACTTTTTTTGACACTGAAAATGGTTGTCATAGTTGATTTTTCGTCTGAAACATAGGAAATAATTCAAATTTTTCCATTGTCAGTCATCAGTGGTGTTGAAATGCCTCGGTCTAACACATTAGTTTGTGAGTGTAGGCCATGTTTAGATATCTTGTGTTGGTTTGCAAGTCTGCCACTGATCATCATTCAGTTGGGTGATGCTCCCCACTGCCCCTCCTTTGAATAAGCCAGAGGGTAAAGGGTGAAAACAACATCCAGCCAGATTAGGCCCCGTGACAAGGCCTTGATAGGAAGCTATCAGTTAACTGTTAGGACTTTACCAGACCACCGTAGATATTTGACATCAACCAAAGATGGCCAAGCATGAGAAATGGAGTCCCAAGAGGCTGCAGGCTTAACCTAACTCCAAACACCACAACAGCTGATTTTACTGGTTTACTGATTGGTGTCTCCTAGAGTTATTTATTGGTAAAAACCAGCCAGCATATACAATTGATGTTCCATACACTGTACCGGACATAATACAGACACTCTATGGAACATCCTAAGGAAATTCACTTTAAATAAGTTCACAATCAGTGATGGAAAGTAACTTAAATCATACTTAAATACAATTTTGAGGTACTTTAATCCAGTATTTCCATTGGTAACACTTTATTTTATAGGTTCCATAGTTCCCTAACAATTTCTGAGTAAAAAAACTGAAATGTTGTGGCAGGGTTAGCTCAGTTGGTAGAGCAGGCACACACCTATAGAGGTTTACTCCTTGATGCAGTGGCTGTGAGTTCGACTCTGACTTGCGGCCCTTTGCTGCATGTCATTCCCCCTCTCTCTCCCCTTTCATGTCTTCATCTGTCCTGTGGAAATAAAGGCCTAAAATGCCCCAAAAAATAATCTTTAAAAAAAAACTGAAATGTCAGTAATTTCATTATTAATTACAAAGCGACAACATTTCATTCCAATTCATTATTAGAGTAAACGTTCAGCTGAAAAGAAACATGTAAAATGTGTTTTTCTGTGTAGCTGTAAATTACAGGCAGCATAAAATTAAACAAATATGAAGAATTATATACACATATATTGATTTAAGTTTAAGATTTGGTTTAAGTGAATCAGAGTCAGTTTCTCCAGTCATTAAGACTTCAGTCCTAACTCTTCTAAATCAGTGTCTAAATACTGTCTCTATTTTCTTTATAATTAGTCCCAAATCACATGCTGCTGACAGTTATAGTACTTTGGAATGCAATCATTTTATGGAGTACGTTGTGGTATTAATACTTGTATTTAGATAAATGATCTCCCTCTCCCACCACATTTCTTAATGATGCTGACATAATGTGATCAGATAATAGGTCCTATGTAGCACAACAAGAACTTACCTTGCTACAAATGTCTCAAAATAAACTTTATATGATAACAGATGCTCTTACAGCTGCTTGAATAAAACACAGACTGTGATTGAATATA
The DNA here is from genome assembly GCF_008315115.2 of Sander lucioperca. Lineage (NCBI taxonomy): Eukaryota > Metazoa > Chordata > Actinopteri > Perciformes > Percidae > Sander > Sander lucioperca. Next base: position 8,926,169 of record NC_050176.1, read on the forward strand.
ATGGATGTAAACAGTGTTGAGCAGTTGCTGTCTAGCAGTCACTCATGTCTCAATGGCTTGTATGAGTCACTCGTCTGTAGAACCGCACTGGCAATTTGTCTGTTACCTGAGAAACCATTATACAGCTGTTGATTGTTATCTGACCCTGCATGTCGCTTTATGTAAATTAGCCTTCTCAACTTCCCACCAAATTTGTACAACTCACAAAGCAGAGAGGAACCGGTGGTGGATGTTAGACTTTTGGGAATCCCGAAAACTGTCTGCACTGCAGGGCCATTCCAGGAGCAGATGAAATGTCTGAGGGTGGTTCACTGGTGCAGACATGGCAGGCATGTGCTGAATATACTAAATCAGCTCAGCCCACCCAGGCATGCGCGAAATTCATCAGATTGTAAAGCTAAGTGACAAATGTTTCTAGAGTTTTTATCTGCACTTACACTTACATACAGACTGACAGTGATGATCTATAGCTATTTGGGAAGTGAGTTTGTAATATATTAATATTTATATTAGGCTATATTAAATGCAAAGAGCCAGAACTTATTCACTTGCCACTCTTCCTAACAAAAGGCAAGTGGCTTTCATGTCTTCAACAATACATATGATTTGTGATGGCGTCTTGGTAGCCTTTATTCAAGTAAGTAAATCCATCAGTCTCCAAGGGTTTCTCCCAGCCCAATTGCTGTATTTAGACAGGAATATTATTGTTTATCATAGCCACACGTCTTCAGAGAGGTGTCAACCTATGATCCAAAGCTGGTCTTAAACAGTATGAGGAGGTGCCTCTCGCTGTGAGACACTCATCTGGAAAATATGGGATTAGATGTTGTTTAATCTACCGCTGACAAAGAGCAGATGGTGAAACGATCTCAGAAAAACTTTCATGCGTATTACGCAGACTTACATTACATGTCCTTTCAGCTCAAAGAAAGAAAGTTTACCTGAGGGCTATTTTAATTTTGGTTCTATACTCTGTGTTGTCCTGCTTTCTTTTCATATTGGAATCTATTTTATACTTTCTGAGCTGCTGTGAGCCTTAAATAAGCAACATTAGCTATGTTACAATGCTCCTCTTAGCCACAGCATACAAAAACAGGTGATTACTTTAATGTATTCACCATGGTTACAGGAACAGAAAGGGTGTGATTTATTTAATAATATTGTGCAAACTGCTCAGCAAGCAGTCGTTGTGGATCTAAATATATGCCACGTAAATACTCAGCTGTTCTTGGGTGGTAGCAGCGAGGGTCAAGTGTTAACACCAAGTGTAGTGGTCCTCTGAGTGACGGGGCCGTCTGGAAGAGTCAGGCATAGCTCTGAGGCCTACTGTCCCACCAAACTGTTCCCACGAGACTGTCCTGCAGCTTCACGTCTCCGTGCAGCCCACACAGTCACTCAAATTACTTTACACTCCCTGGTGATGGTCCACATAGTCCAACAAAAGTGGTGGTACCACTTTTGCCTTTATAGGGACTCAGAATACCTTCCAACCCAGGGACAGACATCTTATGGGGATGGGGAATGGCTGGTGATGTCTTTAACACTTGTGTGTGTCCACATGCTTCTGTGGGTTTATAGCTGAATCAAAGCTCAAAATATCTTACATAGAGTGTGCTCAAACTTACAGAGACCGACAGGTATCAGAAGTAAAATGTAGAGTTAATGTAAACATAATTTCTTTGAATTAATACATTGTGCGCATGATTTATCAAAAATGTTTTAAACCTGCCAAGTTTTGTAGCAAAATACACAACTTTTAGTGGCATGTACAACATATTTGGAGTTGTCTTCACTTGTGTTAGCTGATAGACCTAAGAATGAGGAAGGTTACGACACCCAAAGAGAGCAGACAAAACAAAAACCTAGTCTCAGAGTTCTGGGCCAATCTTAGTTCCCACCATAGACAAAATAATTAGACAGTGCCCACCAAAGCTATAAAAAGTGTGATCTGTGATGTGTAGAAATGCTGCTAACCCGATGTCCTCTCCTGATCTTTGGAACGACGATGGATGGCTTTATTATGAACAAGAGAGGCTTTAGAGAGCTTGTCAGCAGAGCCTAGCAGGGCGAGGACCAGCAACAAGTGGTGCAGCAGTGCGTGTGAGTGTGTTTGCCTGTGGCAGCACGCTTCTACAAATGAATACAGATTAGTATGTGGCCACCAGCTTGTCTCTCAATTTTTTTCATTGAAGCTTGCACTCTAAAAATGGCACAAAAAAGGGTAACTAGGCACACAACACACATCCAGTCACATGTGGGAATAAAGCTGCTTGTTACAGATAATGATCCCAATGCATCCACTCCAAGGCTTAATACAGGATGAGTGGCTCCACTTAAACATAGGCCTACATAACAAACCACACACGTATTTAGTGAATGTAGAGCCACTTGGCCTGCTTTTTAATATTGGATTTAAAAATAAATCTTTTCTTAGCCCCAGATGAGACCATGTTTCCTCCCATTGAAAGAGTTGTCTGGTGTTACAGAGAAGTGGTAAAGTAGAGTTTAGCGGATTTGCATTTTCTTACAAACATGAATATTCACAGTTTTGGCAAATGAGTGAAGTTCAAAGATATTTTTCAGCATACCCTTTGAATACAAGGTTTGTCTTAGAAGCACAACTAGTTAACTCTATCACACCCTCATATGTGCCTTTTACAGTGAAAACAGTGAAGCTTGTTGCTTAGTAACAACCTCTGTTTTTTTTATGGCCAGTTCCTGTCCTCATTCATAAAAACAGCTTCTTTAGTGTTGGCCCAGAGCATTACAAGCTTATAATGTCAAAGGAGGTTTTTTTGTAAACATTGCAATGTTGACTTGGCTTGGAAAAATATGATTCATAGATATTGTTTGCGCCTATTATATCATTTTATATTACTCTGTGCTATTTCCTGGTAGAGCCATCTGACATCCCTTTTAGCTTATTTACAAGGTTTCAAGGGTACACTGGAAAATGATCTACCATTTGAGTATGGCTCATCAAGCTCTCGCAGTTATACGATACCAGGCAGTACTGCATATTTTCACATGAAAGCATTTCACTGATGTCCCATGGTAAGACTGTATGTAAAAGGGGATTAGGAACATGCATGTGAGTGGAGACCTCATAGCATAACCAAGATTATCGATGTGCACTTGACATTGATTGAGATTAAGTGACAGAATGATCAAGTGTTAAATCTAAAAACTTCTGCACTCTCTTTGCACATATGATCATCCAAAGCCATCTGTTTTTTTTTTTTATTGCCATGACAGTCTTCTGCTTTCATGTAGTGATGTCTCAAATGTTAAGTGTGAGCCACCCTGTGTGCACTTGATCAACTATTTGTAACGATGTATACATGTTTAAACCCTTGAAGTAGTATGTGGTATGATATAAGTCAAATGTTATCAAGATCTGACTGGAAACCAAACCTGTTTTGTCTTTTATACACGTGGCATAGCATCACGTGATCATCACCTGTGAGGATCACTCAAAGCGGCCTGGCTTTGTACAAATCTCCAAGGTTCAACACCTTGTCTGCTCGAAAATTCTCATATTGTGATGTTGGTTGTAACCATTTTTACTTTGACAGTCAAACCACACAAAGCAAAACTGGATCTGCATGTCATCACGCAACCACTTTAGTGATAATAATATCCATGGGTATGTCAATCTGTGAGATGCTTTTGGAAAAACAATGAGAAAGATCTTAGACAGTATGAAGTGTTCAAAGTATCATATCCATATGATACATATGGTGCAAAAGTATTTGGGGCAAAGCTTGATAACTGGAATTTATCCGTCTATCTATGTTTATTAATGACTGTATAGTAAGTGTAGTGGTTCAGCAAAGGAAGAATACATGGCCCTAAACGACATGAGTTTACAACAAAAGCAAACAAAAGCTGTTCATGACATGCAAACTTTGATAATGATTTGGTTTATTTGCCAGCAGCTCAAATTTGGTTGAACTTAGCAACTTGATTTAAATTAAAGACAGATTTTGGTCAACACAGTAAGTGAATCAAAGAATGAGCACACAGCAGAAATCTTTCACACAACAGACTGGTCATCAGAGTTGAAAGCTCTACTATTATTGTACTATTGTAGTCATTTCTCCACTACATGACCCTTTTTTAAGGTCCCCTCGCTTTTTATGAATAAAGCATGTATTTGCATATGAGGACATTTAATTAATGTGATGAAATGTCACGACAAAGCCATTGAATCAAATCCACTGAATTTTTAATTATGGAAAATTAATATAATTTCAGACCAAATGACTGTGTGAATGTGAAAAGCTCATGGTGACGAACCCACAGAGAATTATCTATTAATTAAAGAGTGTCATAGCATTTTTTTTCAGCTCATTGTTTTTGTTTTACAGCCAACAGAAACATTACTGTTTTGATTCAGTCTCACTGTTTTCAACAACAACATTAACAGCAGTGAGTAGCTGTTTTCAGCAAAAAAGCTCTAAAAACCTAAATCTACCTGTCCAACACCAAACTGCATACAGACACAGTTAGTGACTAGCTAGTCAATGGAGTGAAGCATTTAGCAGCTGAAGAGCCAGATATTTCCCTCGAGAGTTGGTGGAGACCAAAACAGAGCTAAAATAGAGTGAATAATATAGGCACTTTACATGGTGATGTCAATGTTGTGTTGTGTTTGTCCAAGTGGCCAACATTTTGATTGATGTAGGTGTAACTTTGAACTAAATCATATGTTCTTTCTTTTCACAGAGGAAAACTGCACTTACTTCAGACACTTCACTCCAGGACTGGATACTGAGATATTTGAACATAAAACACAAAAAGGTAGGTTTCTGTTAGTGGTTCCCCAAAGGTTGTTACTTTCATTCCATCCTGTCTAAATATGAAAAAATGAGAGATTCCTTTGTGAACTCATTTTTTTTGTTGAAATATGTTCCTTAGCACAACCCAGTCTGTGGGAAGTTGAACAAAAAGCTGGCAGCATCACATATTCTCAACTGATCTTACCTTCTGCTGCTGCTGCTGCTGCTGCTGCTGCTGCTGTTGCTCTCTGTGGATTCAGATTTTCATTCATGTTTCACTTCTGATCATCGGTCTCACAGCAGGTGCAATGGAACAGCTGTCAATGACAAAACTCTTCATAGGACATGAAGGAGTCCTGGGTGAAAGGCAATTTGATTTTCCTTTACCTTTTCCCAACTCTTTGTCCAGCTGGCTAAATGTGCTTACTCAGGTCATTACTGGCAAAGCTTTATGTCCCACACCTTCTCTTTCTGCAAAAAAGAGCCCATATATGCAATGCACTGGCACTGCATTGCATGTGGTATATCTATACTTTAATAGTGTGCCTCAGACTTTTTTGTCAGAAATTATATTGGCAGATGTTGATGCAGGAGGATACTAATGTTTTTTTGAAAATGTAACAGCTTTTTGTTGAAGTTTGTTTACGTAATGATGGTCGCTGGCTGGGGTCAAATTTAACTCACTAAGTCACAGAATTCACAGTGTGTACTAACACAAGGGAGACAGTGTTTCGCACATGGTGCCTCAAGAACAGTGCAAGACATTAACTGTACATACAGCACAGTCAATATTTCAGAACTGCGTGTGTGTGTGTGTGTGTGTGTGTGTGTGTCTGTTCTAGTCCCCATTCCCTCCATCTTCCATTCCTTCCATCCTCTCTCCAGTGACCCTGTTACAGCTGTGACCGTCCTGAGCTCCCAGCCAGCGCATGTTGTATGACAGCCCTCCCATTTAATGTGCGTTAGGGGGCTGAGCACATGTGGAGCACTGTCACACTCAATTATTAGGGTGTAAATGTGAATAGTCTTGTACACCCCCCCACACCATAAACTCAGAGATGCTAATGCAAGAATACATAGGTACTCCTCCCCCATCCTCACACACACACACACACACACACACACACACACATGCAACATCCCAGCGCTGATGGCCAGCCCTTGAGAGACACACTGCAAGTTTGCAGGAATGATTGCAGCACTGACCTAAGTTCCCTGTCGTGTTACTCACTCTTGACTGAGCCATTTGGCTATACCATAATGGTGTATAAGGTTGAATGAGCATAGTAGATGTATGTCACCACAGGCCATCCATTCATACAAGGCTCTTACATGTGTCTGCCATAGGGAGTTCACAAGTAGAAAATAAATGAACTGTAATGAAAATGTGACCGTGAGAATAGTCAAGGATGCTGTAGGAATGGATCTGGGCGTTTGGAGGTACTTTATATCTTTTGTAAACAAAAGTAAAACTATGCAAATATCTACATAAACTGTATTATGTGGGCTTGACTGAAAATGAAAACTGAAAAAGTACAGTGCCCATGTTCATGGTAATTAAGGGACATATCACCCACTGCAACAGTGTGTGTGGTTTTAAACAACAATGGAGTTCTAATGCACAGAGGAATAAAATATATCAGGCTTTGGCTGCGCAGGCAAGACTTGTTAGTATAATCAATTTATTGTTTGTTTTGATCTTTTTATGGGATTTGTTGACTATAACAAAAAATATAGAACATCACCAGGCTTATTATAAAAGCAATAATCTTTATATTCAAATTACAAATATACTATATAAATGTAATTTGTTTACTGATACAGGGCATCTGTGTAACAGGAACAGCAGCTGGCTTGTTTTTCCGATCAGATAGTCAGATAGGATATGAGGCCTTTGATCTGCCGCCCGTTCGCCTGTCAACCATGCCCAGGGGAGAGGCACTCCTTTGGGGGGAGAGAGCCTTCATCTTCTGCTAGCAGGGGAGGTTGTGCCGCACCCTGAACACTCTGTGTTCACTGAGATACTGCACATCTGTGGAGCTCATTGGCTAGCTCAGTCTAAAACACCAAAGTTTCTCAACACCAAGAGCAAAGTAGACGTAGAAAGATACCAGTGTTTCAGTCATTCTTTCTGGGTGTACTCCATTGGACCGCCGAAGGTCCAATGGAGAGAACATAACTCTTTTGAGTAATGTTTTCTACAAACTACAGTGCTAAGCTGTTTAGGAAATAACTGAGCATTTAAAAAATAGTAAACTACATTTGAACCCTTTTTTCAAGATGTATGTCTTCAACAGAAACCAAACAGCTTGGGGTGCACCAGACAAGGTAGAAAAGTCTCAGAAGACAAACTAATGCATTCTTGTCTGGTCTTCGTAATGGGATTTGTTGACAATAAGAAAAACATAGAATAAGGCCATCCTAATCTTCTAAGCCTAAACTGATACTAGTGACTTTCTCTCAAAAATATACACCATTAGAAAATTGTTTTACAAAACCAGCTAATCTCTAAAGGATCCAGGATAACATACTGGATCAAATTATAAAACAAATTGAAAAAAATGTGTGGGAATTTTGGCTTCAAACAATTAAACAACAAATTAGTAGTCGTCACCAAGTACCCAAGAGTATGCGGCTTTTCAATCATTCATACTGCTCGTTAAAGCAGTGTCCTACTATTGTTTGTAGAAAATGTGATGTGTCTCATGTGCTGCCCAATCACTACATGACATCTTTGTATTTATGAATCAAAGAAATACATGATTCAGCCCCTAGGCTTTGGCCTAATTAAAGCATTCCTAAAAGGATTGGTTTGTGGTTATCTGATAAATAATTAATTTTTTTATTTCACTCCAATATATACAATATACATGTGAACAATGTGAAATTACGTGTCAATTTGTTGTCATTGGATGGTACAGGACTCTTGGTCTCTTTCTTTCCAGAGTACAACATCTCAGCTGCAGCCATTTCCATCTTCAGTCTAGCCTTCATCATCCTGGGGTCTCTGTGTTTGATGGGATCTTGTACCGGTAAAGGCAAAGGAAGAGACTACCTCCTCAAACCTGCTGGCATGTTTTTTGCATTTGCAGGTGAGTTCAGTTAACCAACACAGTTTCAATTTCCCTGCAGTGTTTACAGTTTGGAATGCAAAATCCTGACTTTGCCTTCATGATTATGCATCCTGTTAGAGCATGGAAATCTGCACATTACCACAGGTGTTACTACAGTACAAGCTGTACTACCAAACTCATGTTTACACATCTCTCTCTCCTACTCAGGTCTCTGTGCCTTCATCTCACTGGAGGTGATGCGTCAATCAGTCAAACGCATGATCGACAGCGAGGATACAATCTGGATTGAACACTACTACGCCTGGTCCTTCGCTTGTGCCTGCGCCGGCTTTGTCCTCCTCTTTCTCACTGGCATCACACTCCTGATCCTGTCCATGCCCCAGATGCCCAGGAATCCATGGGAGACTTGCATGGACGCCGAGCCAGAGCAAGTCGAGTGATCGCTAGACAGACAGATGAATACAGGATATGAGAAGAGTGACTGTGTCTTTTGTTTTGAGTACAGATGTTAGATGTAATTTCAAGAACAAGAGCTGGCCATAAAAGGATAACGTCATGATGACAGAAACTGGTTTGGGGGTTGATGGACTGTAGCGATGATGGGAGATTTACCTCCCTGCAATTATACAACTTGAATATGGGGCTTCTGTCGGAGTTTTGAATGTTTGCGTTATCCTGGATGCCTACTCAGAGTGTAAATATAGCAGCCCTCTTCTACACCTCCATAGGTATGTTGGAGAGCATAGCTCAAATCTGACCTGAGGCCTAAAAACCACCACAGCCTACTTCTCAGAAACTTGGTCCAAATACCATTTGCAATTATTTGTTAGCACTTTTAGTGTGCTTCCATTTTTCTCTACAGCTCTAATCATTTACTGCCGGCGTATTTAAAAAGAAATGCAAAAAATGATTAATCACATGCCACTGTTATGTGACATGGTCTAGTTTGGTCTCCCAAATGTCATCATTATGCACAACTTAGTTAAAAAGACATTAAGATTTAAGATAAATTTACATTTTGAGAATATAGTGCATACAGTTATGGCCTGACATCTACAGTAGATGACTTTATGTGATTTTATGTACTGCATTATGTATGATATCTTGTACATATCTAATTTTCATCTGTTGATTTTTGTATGGCATCGCTCAAGGAATCACCTACTTACTTAATTGATATTTCTTATCAATTAAGTAAGAGAAGTCCAGACATATGTATTCAAATGTTAAGTTTTATATTTCTAAGATGTATTAAGAGCCTTTAAAGATGAAGAATCTCCCAGTAAAATAAGAACGTCATAAATAAATGATTTTGAGCAAAGCAGTAGCACAGAGCGGGTTTGTGTGTGTGTGTGTGTGTGTGTGTGTGTGTGTGTGTGTGTGTGTGTGTGTGTGTGTGTGGCACGCTGAATGCTAAACACCCACACAGTCTGCAGCAATGATCATGTTGGAAAAGGTTCAGCTCTAGCAGGTGCACATACAAGGCCTTTTACTTTTCGTTTACAGCTTCCAAACCAAACTGATACAATAATAGTCTCTGTTCGTTTTTATGCGTCATCATGACCCATTGAAATGTGGCAAATTGGTATTTGCATCAGAGGATGTTACAGCATTTCCCTGTTTGGAAGCAATGTACAGAGATCACAAAAAATCCCAACCTTTGACTCCACGTGCAGACAGTGTCAGCTTAGTTGTCGTTATCTCAAGTGAAAATAATAACACACTGTTTTGTTTTGTTTTCAGATTGGACATTAGCCAGCCGAACCATGCAGACAAAAAACTGTCTACAGTATGAATGACAGCGCTGGTCGGTCAGTTATAGCCTTAAAAAACAAAGAGAGAAAATGTGGGCTGGTGCTGCAAGTTCAAGTTGCTGCTTTGTTCCAGTTGAGTTTGAGAAGCCTTCACACCATATGCTCTACTATACCATACCATACTATACCATACTATACTATACCATAGCATAGCATAGCATAGCATAGCATAGCATAGCATAGCATACTATACTATACTATACCATACCATAGCATACCATACCATACTATACCATACCATACTATACCATACTATACTATACTATACCATACCATAGCATACCATACTATACCATACCATACTATACCATACTATACTATACCATACCATATCATACTATACCATACCATACCATACCATACTATACTATACTATACCATACCATAGCATTCTATACCATACCATACCATACTATACTATACCATACCATACCATACCATACTATACTATACTATACCATACCATAGCATTCTATACCATACCATACCATACTATACTATTCTATACCATACTATACCATACTACACTATACTATACTATACCATACCATACCATACCATACTATACTATACCATACTATACCATACTATACTATACTATACTATACTATACTATACTATACCATACCATACTATACTATACTGTACTATACTATATAGTATAGTATAGTATAGTATAGTATACACCTTTTCCAAGGTAGAGCACAACATAAACTGCAACACCACAACAAAGAAAGTATGAAAAAGAACAAGAAGGGTGTAGAGTTATTCAGGTGGGATAGAACAAGGCTAATTTGCATAATATCAAAATTGTACAATACAAGATTATCGGTAGTTGTAGTTTACCTACTTACTAATTGCTGTGGAATTTAATGCTAAGCATGACTTTTTTTTGACAGGTCCCTGTATGATCTTGAAGTTGTGTTGTACTGTATCTGTGGGAATTCTGAGACAAACTGAAAGTCTCTCATCCAGACATTAGTTTTAACTTTGCTCGGCATCACCTGCTGTATGAAACAGCTGCTGTCCCGGGCATATAGAGGTGAGCAGTTTAGAATAATGTATTGTAACTTTTTTTTGCAAAACCTGTAGCTGTTGTAAGCTTGTTTAGGGCAAACATTGATTTAGTTTATTTCTAATTATTTTTATTTTGACTGTCACTTTTCTGATATGTTTGACTAAAAAACAAGTGAAAGAAAAAAAAAAATCAAACCGGAATACTAATAGTAGTGACAATTGCTGAAATAGATTTCTATATTCTTAATTATGTTTTTGACTTTTTCATTTAATATGGCATCCAAATTAAACAAGTTTTTAGTTAAGTGTGTGTGTGTGTGTGTGTGTGTGTGTGTGTGTGTGTGTGTGTGTGTGTGTGTGTGTGTGTGTGTGTGTTTATGTGCTATATCTTTGTAACCACAATTAAATCTTGATAAGCTTTGGTAAACTTACATTTGAGATGACTTTGTGTTTTGTTTGTTTCCTTTGCTTTCATGTACCAAAGAAAAAGGCATACGGATAGGTGGATGTTGGCCGGTGTTGGCTCTGTCACTCCATCACTGGTGCAACACATTTTCTTTTGTTGGTTTCTTTTAGTTGCACTTATCTTTATTTTACACCATACAACACAACACTTTCATACATCCACTCACTAACACTACTGACATACTGATTTACCATTCCACACATTTAATTATTTTTTTGTTGCAAATTCTGTAAATAAATATGTTCTTCCTTGTACAACTGTGGTATTTCCCTTCTTTTGTCAAGAGCCGGGTTGTGACAAAGGAGAAGCTGCTGCTGACAGTGTGACCATTTTTTAGGTAGATGGTGGAAAGCTTTTGGGGTTGAATCAAGCGTGGCTATCCACGGAGGATCCCTATAACTGTTTCTACACTGCATTTGTCAGTGCCTTAGTGTAAGTATTTGGTTTAATTTAGGTATGTTTTCTGAGGCCACAAAGTCTGGTCTTTCTAACTGCAAGTGCTGAGGAGCCCAGAGCCTTCCGGACTTTCAACTGGGGGGTCCAGGACCCTTAGGGGGTCCTTAGAGTTACTGCAGGGGGGCCCCATGTTAATGTTTAATCATTTTTAAAAAAGTTCAAAAGTTTATATGTCTGAAAATATACATAAACATGAATCCTACATATTATTAGCAAAGATAAATCGGCCTTTGTGATTTGTTTTTTTAAACTTACACAACATTGATGAAGTAAAGCTTAAGGATTCACTGTCCTACATGTATGTTTAACATTAAAACATGTAAATATATGAATGTCAATAATGATTTTAATATATTATATGCACCACAAAAAAAAGGTATCTGTAAAGGATTTAGGCCACCCTATACGTTATTGTAGGTCCAGTTTAATATGCAACCCAATTTAATAACATATGTAGTGGGGGGTCCCTGCTCTGTCTCTATTTCAGCTAAGGGGTCCTTGGCCTAAAAAACATTGAAGACCCCTGCTCTAGGTAACTAGTTACCACTTAAACTACACCGAAACCCCTGATAATTCCTGTACACAGTGACATGCTGATATATTTAATGTAGGCACAAAGGCTTCTCTATGGTACTGCTGTGTAATGCAGAGGATGATACAAAAAGACAGAACTCGAGCATTTTCAATAAAAACACTTTAATAGAGAAACAAATAAAAAAGAAAAAAAACTTTGAAACACAGTCTAAAACCTTTATTATAACCACCACCAATTGAAATGAAGAAGAGTAAAACAGATCTATTCATTATTTTGTACCCACGAGGGAGGAACCAATGGGACTGGGAGGCTGGGAGAACAGGTGTGCCATTGATTCACTGCAGCGAGGGAAGAACAGAGGAGAGCAAACAGATAACAGGAAGAGATGTGGCGTTTATAGAAGGCTGAACACAGTGCTCTCTACTGGCTGGGCAAAAGGTTGCTCCCTTTCCATGTGCCACACACACAAGCTGGTTTTGGTCTGGTTCTGGTCTTAAAAGGCAACACAGATTATTTAAAAAAAAAAAAAAAATCATATGATGATTCATGGTGCAATATTGGGTGGTGAAAACATTTCAAATCCAACTTCATTACAAGACTTAAGACCCTTAGTTTCATAGCAAAGATCCTGTCAAACTCATTTTAGAAAAGAAAAAAAAAATTGAAAATGAAGCCTTAAAAACCAGCAATGATGAAAGGTTGTAAATAAAATCCCTTTAAAATGTCTTTGGCTCAATCTCTTCTGCTTCAAAAATAAATAAAAGTGAAGAAGCGGTGAAATATTAGTATTGCACAACTTCAGAGATTAGCCAACAACTGCTTGGGGGAAAAAATTATTCCCCAAACAAACACGTCCAAAGCTTCGTAACTACGACACACACCAGGGAGCAACCTCAGCTTTAGCCCTGCTAAGTAACTGCAGACAAAAAAAGAACTTACATGACCATTACATATTTGATTGACATGTTAGTAAAATATCATAATAGTTTTGTTGATAATGTCACAAGTTATTGTACACATCAAATAATATACCAAAATTTGACTCTGTAGATTGAACAAAAGCTTTTTTTCTTCTTTTTTTTTTTTTTTTTAAATCCACAAATCAACAAACTCATAAAAACAGGGATAAAAACCAGCCAAGTCATCTCAACATGCACGAAAAGAAAACAGTCTTCACTGTAGAAAAAAGAAAGAATCCATGTTGATTGTTGTATAGCAGTGAGAAAACAGAACAGGACAAATCCAGCAACATATACTTAAAAATATGTATTGTACAGTGAAATAAGTCGTCTTATAACAGCTGCAACAGAAATTCTCCTCTTTGTCAAATCAGCCAGACACCTTCTTAAAAAAAGAAAAGAAAAAAAGAATCTAAAAGGTTACAACAAGATGTCGCAACTGGGTTGTTGTAGTTGTCCATTTCTATAATTATTATTTTGTGAATTTGCATAATTAAAAAGGGCATACCTCTTCTTTGAACAGCTTCTACAAAATTGAGGCGATCCCAAAGTTTGTGTTTGTAAATACCTAGAAAATGCATATTTACAAGTATGTGTTCTCCGCCAAGTCAAAAAATCTGGACCTTTGAATTACAATGTCAAAACTTAAAAACGTACAAATAAAACCGTGAAGCTCTCCGCTGACTGTTAAAAACACATCTAAGTTATAAGCCGTGGGGTACTAGCTTTTTGAGGAAGTGACATTTTAAGAGATTTAACAGTGACTAACTGCCATATAAAAGCCATGAAACAGCAGGATACTTTTATTACAATTTTATCAATTTTCAAATGGGGCAGTGGTGTTTCAACAATTAAAATGAATTACATATAACAGGACCAAGCACTGGATGACTGTTTCCAGTATTGCTTTCATCATAAAAAGGAACAACCTTGGCAGATAATAGTATCGGCATCTTTTTTTTTTATATTTCACCTGCAGGGGGGCTTCAGATCACCGGGGCTTCAGTATGTTAGCAGTGAAATTCATGTGCATGTAAGCTGTGTGGCCTCCGTGTGTGTCAACGAATAACAAGCAACTCACTGACTGGAATTCAAACATGAATGTTCCTGTGTTATGTTCATTATGTGTTTTAGGTTGTGAGAGAAGAAAGTAATGTGGATGTCACAAATGTAAAGCACAGTCCCAGAGCTTTTTCAATTAAATTAAAGGGAATGAGATTAATCTACCGCTTTAATATTGATATATCCATAAAATCAGACTGAAAATGTGTATAATGTAGTTCTCCGAATGACCAGGAACAACGTACACGACATTAACGACTCATTCTTATTATGCAGTCTAACAAAAAAAAGACACACATTAACAGGCATACGTCTTTGAACAGCTTACTGTATAGTAACTGCATTACTCTTTTGGTTAAATCTCAAGCTCAAGAGCGTTGAAAGAGATATGGGGGGGAGAGACTCTTTGCTTTGAATGCCCTGAAATTAGAAAAACAAAAAATAAGGATGCTTTAGACTTTGAATTTTACGGTCAATGATTTTGGTTGAAATGGGAGCAAATACTAGCTTATGGGTGAGATACGTGATTGTTTATTGTAAGGTTCATAATACTCAGAGATTAAACGATTATTTTACAGAGAAAATGGCAAATGGTCTTCTTACACTATGACAAGGCATCTAGAAACTATGACTGAAAAACGTCTGTGAGACCAACAGTATGTTAAAAGCATAGACAGCATCAACAATCTGAATAATACAGTATGCTGTTGACCAAGATCCAGGCCATTTCCAATCAAATAAAAGGTCACAACAGTGTGTTACTGATTTGTATTTTCTAATTTCAGGGTAAATGCTATGAATCTAGTTTCAATATACTTTAGATTTAACCAAAAATGCTAACATTTAGCTTGTTCAAAAACGTCTGACTGGCAGTGTTGATCACATCCTCAGTGTCAACTTACCTATCATGACACACCAGTCTGACCTCACCACTCTTCACTTTCACAAACCTTAATACTGCAACCTTTTCCAAAAAAAAACCCCCTCAATGTCAATTAGTGACAAAAAATAAAAACATTTCATATCCCCAGCAGTTATTGAAACAATTTCCGTGGTGAAGATTATTGTTGACACAAACAAAAGAAATAATAAAATGACTGAGCATCGGCCACAAGCGAAGCAGTTTGGGATTATCTTATCATAGAAAGCGATGTCTGATGTTCTCTGATCCTTAAAACAAACAAAGGGGGAATGACATGGTTGTTGCTATTTTGACATTTTCACACTGCATCTATGGTTGCTGATGAGACAATGATAAAAAGTGAAATACGCAATTAATATTTGTAGTTATTTTTCAGTAAATAATCCCATGTATTACTAAATCACTGAAGATAATTCCCAGCTATTCCCAGGGTGTCTACGAATTAAGGATCAGAAGCCAACAAACGGAAAATAATTCATAATGCAAATGCTAGCATGATACAGGAATTTAAGGACATGTCTGTGGCATACAATTCAGTCTTTTATTTTCTTTATATTTACAGATTAGAGGAAAATGTATCTACTTCTATACACTGTTCCATGTAGTTTCTGTGTCAGTTGACCACTTAGCTTTTGTTTACCACAATTACAGTAGTATGAAAACCAAGACGTAACGTCCACTCAAAACTGAGGAATAGAAAATGATAAAAACTTCAACATACTTATTTAGTAACCAACAAAACCAACTTCAATAAGGAAAAATATGCAGGTAGCTAAGTGGTCAACCAAATCTCGCCTTTTTTATTTTTTTGTTTTTTTATAACTTTTTTTTTTTTTTTAGCATTACGTACATATACAAGTGTAGATAATATAAGTATATATTCATATATACATAATGAGTATGTATATATACCAGTAATGCATTCATTATATATACTTATTTTCTTCACAGATATGTGAAACAGGAGAAAAGATGACTGTTACAAATAAAAAGTTAAAATGAAACAAAATGCAGAAAACAAACCTACTAATAGAAACAATTTGTAAATGCACTTTGCACTATATATTTTTTTTTTGTGTTTTTAAAAACAGTTTTGCCTTTTTTTGTTTAGTTTTATATTTCATCACTTATTATGTGGGAGGGGTGACACTCATTTAAAGTAGGAATAATACCCATTGCTACCATTTGAACTTCCTATACTCAGCTCTTGTAGGAGGGAGAGAGGGTCGCTGTTCTTTTTGACCTGTTCAGGGCGAACAGCTCGGGGTTTGGGTGGAGCGCGGAGGGCACTGGCATAGGACATGGTGGGTGGTTTGCTTAAATTGGGAGCCCCCTGGCTGGCCTCTGTGGGAGCCTGCGGCGGTGGCGGCGGCGGAGGCGGCTGCTGCTGCTTGTTATTGGGCATGAGAGGAGGAAACTGTCCAAGGTGCTGAAGGGAGTTGAGGGCGTGTGGGTGCGTCTGCTGTGCTGCTGTGGCCTCGGCTTTCACCTGCTCCTCCGTCTGACGAAGGGCCTTAGAAGCTGCAGGACCCAGAAAGAAGACATGATTAAAAGATAGAAAAAGGTACCCCAAAAAGATTGTTGAGATAAATTAGATTTAGATGGAACATGAATATAAATATAGTTCTCAAAAGTAACTAAACAACTCTGTGTAAAAGAACATAATCCTTAACAACAGCATATTTGGAGATACTTACCCAGAAGGTCCCGGTGCTGAGCAAGTGTGCCGGCTCCGTTACATGGAATGTTCTGGAACGGGCCGGGACCCCCACCATTACTGGGCCAGAGGTCATGTGAGGGGTAACCATACGGGGCATGTGGGTGCTGATGATGCTGTATGTGCGGGTGAGGGTGGTCCTGGGGGTCTGATGTACAGGGCTGGGACTGCTGGGAAAGGGCATTGTGGGCGTTGGCTGGAGACGATTCATCTTGGTAGGTAGACGAGATGCGGCGCTGATAGAGAGGCCGGCCTGGACCTCTGGGTTCATACTGCACAGACAAAAAAGATGGATAAAATAGAGAAAAGGGTGAAAACGATATACTAAGTCACACAGAACCGTTGGGACCTTGCAGTTGTACATAAACAACGAGCACAACAGCATCATCTTTTCACAGCGGCAGTGATGGAGGCATAAATAAAAGCAAAAACACAACTCCTGCGCAAGTATTTGTCAAATAACATTCTACTTTCTGCACCATTGCTGTGCATAGAGCTAGGGTTGGGTACCGTTTGGATTTTTACGATTCCGATGCCAAACCGGTACTTTTAAAACAATTCCGATTCCTAACTGATTCCTAAACCGATACTTGAAAAACTGAAAAATGACATCAAAGAAAGGCTCTTTTATGGAGTTTTTCTTAAATTGAAAATTATTTAAATTTAACAATATATTAACGTTTGAAAGTACTTAAATATATAATAAGTAAACCTAAGTCACCAAATAATAACAATAATACTAATGTATACTTTATTAATCCCGCAAGGGGAAATTACAATACCTAACACATAACTACAATAATTTAACAAATAACAGTTACACTATTAACAAGTAAGAACTAAATAAATGTTGTTGAGTTGGTATGCCAACCAGCTTCAAACTTTAGCAGTTCTTTTGCAGAAAAATGACCATATTTGCCTTCTCTGGTGAGATACTACACCTCTCCTGACTTATGGCATATCCTGCACAGGAGAAAACTCTCAGGTGGTGTCCAAGAGGCCTGTACACACAGGTATGAGTTTGAAAGGGCAGACAATACCACCAGGCTACAGGGTCTTGGCCTGAACGATAGACTAGCAGAGCGTAATATGTTTACTAGCGATCACGTGCAGTGAATGGTTAATATGCCTTTACGTCCGTTTTGGTGAGCCCAGAGGGAAAATATGCTATTTAAAAAGTAGCCTACATTTACGATAGCTAGCTAACGGTAGACTACAGAGAAAGTGTGATATTTTTATGTCTGTTTCGGAGCGTGTACAAAAAGCTGTCTATCAGCTGTGATTGTAGAGTGCACGTCGGGGGAATAGCGCGGACACGCGCTTCACACCGCGAGTCGCAAGCGGGCACGTACGCCACTCGGCGTAAAAGGGAGAAAGAAAAAACAGTCTGCCGCTGTCCGGAGCGACAGAGGGAAAATATTTCAGTCAGAACCGATATTTGCGTTCTAATCCGGTCCAAATACTACCATTTGCGTAGGAGCCGGTTCCATAGTGGAACCGGGTTTCGGTACCTAACCCTACATAGAGCACCTCATTGTTTTGCAAACTACAGGCATACAGAGGTTTGTTCTTTCAAGCACAAATCCAATGTAAAAAGATGTTTGATTAATACAAATACAGTTACTACAGCATCTATCTGAAGTAGTTTTAGCCTGTACTGAAGCCTGTGTCCCATTAACTCCTTAAGTTTAGATATTTTATTTTAGTATACAGCAAATGTTTAGATACTTTGACAGGGATCCAAATAATAAACATCCAAATAAATGAATAAATTTACCTCATCTACATTGTGAAGGGCTGTGGCTGCTGATGTTCTGGGGGACAGTGGGTGGTAGGACTCCTGGTCTGGACCTTGACTCTGTTGGTGTTGTTGCTGCTGCTGTTGCTGCTGCTGCTGATGTTGTTGTTGTTGTTGTTGTTGTTGTTGTTGTTGTTGTTGTTGTTGCTGCTGCTGCTGCTGCTGCTGGTGCTGATGGTGAAGTTGCATCAGGTGGACTTGCTCCTGTCTGTTAGGGTGAGCCATGATGGGCAGTCCATAAGGAAGGCCGTGGCCCTGGTTCCCTAATAGGTGGTTCTGCTGTGGTTGGCTCACTGACGGAGCTCCACCATGAGGCCACTGGGCCTCCTGCAAAAGGTATTTGACCTGGGAGGGAGGGGGGCTGGCAGAGTGGGCTGGTGGCTGATGTGGGTAGCTACCAGTATTATACAGGGGGTTCCCCAGGTGCTGTTGCTGTAGAGCTGGGTTGTTCAGAAGGGTGTCGTTAAGGAGATCGCGGCCTGCGTCGTGGGAGTAAGGTCCTGATGGGAAAGGGCCTGCATGATTGGAGGTGGCGGCTAAGGAGGATGAAGGGTCACCTGAGGCACGGGGCTGGGACTGGCGGTACTGGAGGAGACGAGATTGAGGTGGGGGCTGCATCTCAGCAGCATCCCTGCGTTCAGACTGTTCCTGTGGGGGCATCTCTCTCAAGAGGCCCGGGTACCTGGAAGTTTAAAATGTATTTCTTTAAATCTGAACTCTGTATTATGTTTGTAAGCAGGAGCAAGGAAAAGAAAACTATTTAGGAACGACAATTACAACTCAACTTAACAGTAGCCATGGCAACCAACAAAAAGAAACATACAGCAATGGTTACGGTGTAAGTCAAATTTCAAGTAGTTATCTTGTTTTAGCTAGCTCTGCTGTTACACTCGATTTTAAATCTTACATAATATGTTCATTGGAAAAAACGGCAATATTTCTTTAGTATCAAGTTTAAACTGGTGCTTAGTCTTGCCTGGTGAAAGGTGGCCCAGTTGAGGCAGAAGTGACAGCTTCATCCTCCATATTGGCACTAAGGCCCCAACTAGCTGCCCTGAGCAGCTGATGGGGGAAGCGAGCTATGCCGGGCTGAGCAAGGTGGGCGAGCTGTTGTGGCAGAGGGAAGGCAACGCTGCCCTGGAGAAAAGGGCCTGCAGCCTCCCCCCACTGGCCCAGTCTGGCTGCCTGCTGCTGCTGGCTCAGGGCCTCTAGAGCCAATGGACCCTGAAGGTCTGAAAGGGGAACCACATGATTAGTTTTAGAGTCACTGGTGATGTCCTCATGACTCGGTGGGCTATGGTACTGTACGCTGTTAAGTTTAGGATCTCTTTAAACTGATATACTATGAATGATTATCTAGTAAATGTTTCAATACAGGAAAGGAACCATAGAACTAGATATAATTGCATAATGTTTCTACATATGAAACAGCTCACCCGGAGACTGAAGGCAGGACACATTCAGAAACTGTATCTCACTCTAAACAGCATGGATGGATTTTTTTCAAAGTTTGTATGTATGTGGAAGCACCAGAGACACAAAAGAACACCCCAAATCCCAGAAAAACTGTTTGTTTTTTTATAATATGGGCACTTTAACATTTTAATATTTTAAAGAGCTGGTATTACAACCAACATCTTCTGCATTTGCTGAAATTTCAGCTGTTTATTAAAAAAGATCCTCCACTCACCCACACTATCTCCCAGGCTTCCATCCTGTCCGTCCTCCCCAAAGCTGTTGACCCTGTTATGCTGTGACAGGCCTGGGTGGTGGCCCCCTGAATGGCCCATTGGAGTTCTAATAGAGCTACTCATCTCCTCCACCACTCCAGGCTCCGGACCATCCATAGTGGGAGACTGGACAGCCCTGTGGGGGGGTATGGGACCACTAAAGAAGGAAGCGTTGTGGCTACCACCAGTGTATGCAGGGCTGAGCTGTTGCTGTTGACTCTGTGGGGCCATCCCTGGGTGTTGAGGCTGGCTGACCCGATAAGGAAGCCTGGAGACTGGATACTGTGGGGGGAAGGTTCTTCCACTGGCAGGATGTGGAGGAAAAGCTTGGTTGGGTGGTGCCAGGTGGTAGTTGAGAGGTCTTTGGGCAGCTGAGGGATCTTTTCGATGGAGCAGCGCATTAGGAAATCCAACTAGCCCATCTGCCTGCGAGTCTAGACTTCGACTTTGGCCTGTGTCTAATTCTCCCTGGACAAAAAAAAAATCAATCCAAAACTTCATGAGCAAACACTTTTGGCTCTACATAAAATGAACAAGTTGCTTCTGGTTAAAAAAAATGAAACATAATGACAACATCTTGCCTGTTTTTCCTTCATGTCTGCGGTTTTCCTCTCTGGTGTCTGAAGACGGCTCTGTTCTGCCTTTCGGCATCCCTCTAATTTACCTAAGAAGAAGTCAAAACCCAAAACAAACTTATTACCATATGCTTGGCTATTTTATACAGTAACTTATGATTGTGGGTGGTTGCTTGATGTGGTAAATTAAATCAATGCACACCATTTCTGATGGGATCTGCCTGTAGCTCCTTGTCAGGGCTGGGCTGGCCCATTCCAAGAGGGGGGGCCACTCCACTGTAAGGAATGGGTGAGCCTCGATTCTGGGCCTGCAACAGATTGAAGTTGTAGGCCACAGCTGCTGGGTGGCTCATGATACGAGGGTCCACAGCAAAGCGATTCTGGTAACCTGGCCAAGGCAACTAAGGAAATAAAAACACAGATTGACAGATTATTGTTTAAGACACCATGAAAGAGGATAGGGAGGAAAACAAGCACTGTGGATTATGGACAGCACAACCGCCAATAATGGTAATTACAAACTAATGTATAAAGCCAAATACCTAAGTCTTAGTCCTTTCGTTTCAATCATGATCACGTGCAAAAACCACCTGTATGTCGAGTATGACATTAATTTGAACAGTAATGCCTGTGCATACTTTTATTCCATTTAATTGTACTAGGAACCATGTGGAGCTTCATTGTCCATACAATATGTAACACCACATAAATAACATAAATTTAACACAGAAGTGAGCTTCTTAACAGTGGACTGATATCCACTGATATTCTCACATTGTAAATTAAATGATTTGTTTTTCAAAAAATATGCACATATTCCACTGACACATTGACACTTAGAGGTGCAATCTTGCACTTCCATATTTTTCTTTTCAATTTTTTTTGATAGAATCCTTTGTAGTAGCTGAAATATATGACCGTGGCATGTTTTGCACATTGGATAAGTATACATTCTTACACATAGATCTGTCAGTTTGTTACCAGAATCAGGAAACTTACAGGCAGGGGCATGGACATGACCATGTTTCCACCATACACAGCTGGGACGTAGAGGATACTGGCGCCTGTATGAGGATCTATCCTCTGAACAGGACTGGGTGACTTGCCCATGCCAGAAGGTGTGCTACCCAAGGGTGGTGTGAATGCCCGAATAGGGTTTCCCATTAGCACGGCTGGGTTGGGTTGGACTGCAATGAGAGAAGATGGCATGGTATTACAAGTAAATGCAAATGGTTCTTAACCCTAATGTGATGACACATTGATAGTAACGCGTAACACGCAAGCCAAGGCATATCTAACTATTCATAGCTTGAAAAATGTTAGACAATAACCTGTATGATTCTTTTAGAAAGAAACAATGAATAGCTAATGGCCAACATGTATTCATCTTGGTGTGAAGGACAGGAAGAAAGGATTTGCACATATTCCATTTCATTTTTTTTCTCAGTTTAGGCTAATGTAGACGGTAACATCGTATTAACAACTTCTTGCTGTGTTGTTCAAGGCTACATCGCACTGATGGCTTTTATAGCCTCAGGCCTCAGGCATCCATCTGGGCTGCTGCATTAGACTGGCTCATATCAAGCTGTCGTGTTGTGTGCTTGTTTGTATATAGGGAGACAAAGTAAAAAGAAAAGCTTGCAAATGGAAACGCTTTCACTGTTGCACTGTTAAGACCTGACCATAATATACAAAACATATATTGATAAGGACAGAAATGCTATGTGGGTGGATTTTTTTTCTGTATGTGCTTGTATGTGTGAAATGGTCATTGTTATATAAGTAAATTTCAACTGTTAATGCTACAAGGAAACTGACTCATTGATGCCGCGTTTATCAATGGTGGATTATACCTTAATAATATACGTCTGCATATGCCCCAAAGTGCAGGATGAGCTACTGACAAAAAATTGAAAGCCAGTCTGTAATTCAGACATAAAAATAAAAACAAATCCACTTTCAATGTTTTTCAAACGACAACAGAAAGACATAACTTAGGAGCATGAGATAACAATACAGGAAAGGCATTTTTCATAAAATGGTACCCTTTATTATTTAGATAATCAACAGGGGTAAACATGGGCGGTAGAATACACTTACCATATCCTTCAGGTGGAAGGTGCTCGACGTGGTTTGCATGTTTCCCCTGTAAGACAAAAGAATCATTAAAAAGTCACTGAGCAAGACTGTAAAGAAGTGTTCACAGAGGCCAAATGGAAAAGAAAAGTCAGAGTGTGGATGAGTGTGGGGTAAATACACGATTCTGGCAACGGTAAAGCAATATAGGAACTGGGCAAACAGCAGTTCCAGTATGGTCCTGACTGTCCCACATCTGTCACAACAGCCCCTTTCACACAGCCTGTTAAAGACGGGTCTGTTGCTGTAAAGCTGCCTTGCCGTCTGTTTGACGGAAAGGGGGAACAGAGTTGTTGCGCCTTTAAGCAGGCAGCGGAGGTGGTCACAGAGCCGTAACAGAGCTAAACCGGCATATGTGCGAAAGGGAAAGCCGGCATGGCGGGACCACATGCAGTTGCACACATGATGCGCGAGTCGTCCCACAGGTAGATCAAAAAGTGACAAAGCAGCGTTATGGGGCAGCCAAAGCCCCTTACTAACTTACAACTATTCTTAGTAAAATGAAAAAAAAACTCAGTACTTTTTTGTAAGACCATTTGTCAAGTATTTAATTCACCCAGGAGTATAAAATAATAGGCTTTACCATGTGGTTATTTCATATAGACTTTTTATTTAGAGAGAAAACATTCTATATCGTGATATACATTGTTATCGAGATATGAAATTACCTATATCAGGATAGAAGATTTTGGCCATATCGCCCAGCCCTAATTGTATCAATAAATCCCATGAAGACACCAAAGCTATCGATCAATGTATGCTATAAACAGCCACAGCCTGATACAACCTACAGTATGCCTCTGTCCTAGAGAACTCCAAAATATCAAAAACACATGATAGCCAGACACAGATTCGGACACAGATTGCTCAGTTAATTCTGGATCCATTTTGTGACTGCATTTTTGTTTTTCATGCTACAAGTCAACACATCTGTTAAGAAAGGTCTATTCTTTCTACTACTAAATGAAAACAACCAAAAAACCCTTGCTAATCTCTTTCTCCAGGGGCTTCACAATACAGCATCTACAATGTAGATACAGAGAGTTTGAACTGAATGCTGATCAATACTGACACACATGCACAATTACTCATGTGGGGGTGCGCGTGCACACACAAACCCATACATACACAGCAGTGGGCTCACATGAGATCTCCCCATACCTGAGTCTAGGTGGCCCCTTTCTCATGTGTTATTAATCATTACACGCAAGCATACGCAGCAATCTACTTTGAGCTCTTTCAGTGGCTGGTTTTGTAGCCCGCAGTCTCTCGGTTGATTGTGGTGTTAACATGTAGTCCTTGACCGTGAATATGCTTCCTCCTCCATTCCATGAGATCCACTCTGTTGCTATGCTGATATTATATAAAGCGGATATTATTTACCTTTCAGGTAAGGGACACTAGTCATATTACTAGGAAAATATTTGTTGAGTATAATGAAATCCATAAACTAAACTAGTTTTTCCAGTATTTAGGCTGCTACTACGACTATTCACTACTACTGCAGTCTTTTGCACTAGGACTATATTTTTCAGTATTTCAGCAAGTAGTTCTGAACAAAAGGATGGAAAACAATTTGTAAAAAAAAAAAAAAAACTTGAACACTTGACATTACAATACAACCCAGTACACCACCTAAAACTATTCCCTGAAAAATTATGATAGCACCTAAACAAAAATGTAACAGGACTGACTTGTTGTTGTGTTCCTGGTATGAACCAAGACAGAACAAGTTTGAAAGTGAAGGCCATTTGTTAAGAAAAAGTAAGACTAATCCTGCACATAAGACAGTTAAAGATATGGCTGCAAATGCAGTAATTCCAGTATTAAATAGCCTGACTATGTTGAAACCACATTATGAGACAGATCCCAGGTACCAACTAAAAGATAAGTTCAGTAAACAATGTCAAATCAGCCAGGGCCTTGTTTCCTGCCATCCTCACGCACAGCATACTCAATGTTGATTGGTCCTTATGGTTTTATATATATATATGAGGTAGGCATGACATAGCAACCAAATATCAAACTGGTGAAACTAATTTAAAAGTCTCTGCAGAATGCAATGATATTGTAATAAATGCACCAAAGATACAACTGTGAAGCATGTAGTGTTTCATCGAGTAGGATCCCCTTCTTAAAACTGACTGAGGTCTGAGATATTGTCGCAGTGGCAGCTTTGTATGGCTGATATTTTAGGGCGGAACATTAAAGGTGCAGTAGGTAAGACTTATAAAACTAACTTTCTGTCATATTTGCTGAAACTGACCCTATGTTTGAGTAGAACTACATAAAACAGGTAATTAAAAAAAAATCTGGCTCCTCCAGCATCGCCTACAGCCTGTAGTGTGATTTGCAAAAATCCACCACTCCCTGTTCATATGCACCAATCAGGGACAGGGGGGGGGTGTCTAACTGCGTGTCAATCACTGCTCATGCACACGCATTCATTCTCCCTTGTGGGGGGAGGGGCTTAGGAGACCGTTTTGGAATTTAGCGGAAAGGGGGGAGGGACTGAGAAGTTGTTGATGTTCAAATTGCACCTTTAACTGAGCAATGCCAGACTGAAAATGGCGCCCACGGTCTAGTGCTGTGGTTATTTGATCTAGTCATAGATGCGTTGCTGCAACATTTCCTCTGAAAAGTTTGAATAGTGGCAAAAACCAAGCTTAATGTCTCATTTGATCAATTTTCTCAAACAGCAGGAGTCTGCTGAGGATGAAAAGCACAGGATCTTAAAAATACTAGATTACTTTAAACTGGCTGTCATACAGGGTCTTGGTTGCTTGTAATGTTACATTATTAGCCCTAACCATTTTTCCAGCCAAGTTAAAAGTCAAAGAAAAAGAAAAGAAAAAAGGCTCCAGTTTGTCTGTGTAAAACTCCTTTGAGTGTCGAAGTGTAGCAATAATAGTTTGGTCCTCAATGGCACACTCAATCTGTCAGTGAAGTGGTGATGTGTCCTGTGCTGGGTAATCAATGGCAAGAGGTTGCAGGTTGTAGAGAAAAATAGAGATGCAAGAAAGATTGTAATGGAGAGACGCATACTCTATTCTTGAATATGTCCTAGAGGAAGTCACACAAGTTTGACTTAATATCAAACATTTCAATTTGTTCCCAATACCCCCCCTTAAGTATCACTTCTGATTTACAAATAATACATTAAGAAAGAAAGTAATCAATAATTGTTTTAAAAAAGTGGCAATTGCACTTGCAAATCTTTCAATTAAAATGACACTAATTGTGCTAAAGCTGAAACAAATAGCTTTTTAATGTGAGACATATTTAACAAGTGTCACAGTCTTGCATACTTGCGCCAAAACACCATCTGTGTCTGAAAACAGCACTTCACAATATGAAGTCAACTGAAGCATATATGTCTGGCCAGATGGATGCCCAACAATGAACACGCTGCATGCTTTCTCATTTTCTGATGTTTTTACAAGTAATTGCAACTACACATTGTATAGTCTTTTCTGTCCATGTACAATGTTGAGAGTTCGGGTTAGGATTTATTGACCATTTCTGTTGTGCTTACAGTTATGCTGTGAAAAACTAAAATAACTTGGTCAACTGAACCTGATTATTAGGAATTGTATAATACTCACAAGGTGAAGTATTTGTGTAATATTTTTCAGCAGCAAATGTTAACTGTGCACTAAGGCAAATACACTCAACCCATCAACACTATGGTAAGACACTTTTTAAAGCTAAATTAATAATCTATTATTAAACATTTGTATGGATTCATTTGGCTGTATACCACATAGGGGTGTAAGAAAAAAAACGATACACTTGAGTATCGTGATATTTTATTTTGCAATACTGTATCGGTTTTCAAAAACGCAATATCGATTTATTTTTTATTTATTTATTTTTATTTTACGTGCAATAATATTCATGTAAGACAGTGGTTCACGTTTATGTTGTGTTTAAACCCCTTACCGCTAGATGGCTATGCTGAGACACACCACTAGTGTCCTCGCCTAACAGTGCCTAGCAGTGCCTGACTTTTTGCTAGAAGCTAACAATGTAGCTATGGCTGAACTTTGGCCTACTTTAGCGCATAAAAATTTGCTCACTAAGAACCTGTGAACCACAATCCCAAACTGGCAGTTTGATTTTCTGTGTACTTAATTGTTTACCTAAAGTAAACTTCTTTGTCTTTTATGCACATCATGTCTTTTTTTATGTCTTTTTTCTAAAAATTATACTTTAAAAAAAATCCCAATATGTTGCCTTACGCACAGTATCGAAATATATTGCAATATATTGAATCGTGACCCATGTATCATGATACGTATCATATCGCCAGATTCTTGCCAATACAAAGCCCTAAAAAAATATTACATAGTGCATAATGATATCACGTCTGTGTGTGCTGTGTGGATCTGAGCTTAATGGTATGACTGTGGAGAGAGAGGAACTGTGTGTCTCTAAAGGCGGCTGATGCTGCGGAGCTGCGTCTCATTAGGCCCAGTGGGTGATGGCAGCAGGTTGGCAGCTGTGGTGATTTCGTTAACCTTTACCTCAGGGCAGGCAGGGAGGACAGAAAGACACACAAAGACATTTCAACCGGAGCTACACAATCAAACAACACATCCTTCCGCCAAACCTGTGACGCTAATATTGTATCTGTGTTGTTTTTCTGGGGCCAAAATGAACGACCATGAAGTAATTTCCTGTAGTCATTTTAATAGATATGTGTTTTGCGCCCGTGCAAAGCTTTTATCATTGTTCCTCTCTAAAAGCGAGAAGCAATCAATTTATTCCGGATAATTTGTTTACTATTTTCACAAACCAATAAGTGGTTACCCAACACATTACATTAATAGAGAAATCCCTACAAAAAAGAAATTGTTATTTTCAGTATTTACAGAAGAGAAATCTTGTTAGATTTTTAAAAAATTATTTCTACAGTTTGGTGTCAGAATTTGTACTGCCCATGTTGAAATTGCCCATAAAAGAAATGATGGATGGAAACAGTTATTCCTTCCACTGTGCCCGCCCTCATTCAAAAAACCTCACCTTAGGGGGTGACTGCTGCTGCTGCTGCTGCTGCTGCGGACCCTGCTTGTTGGAGGCTGGCTGTGCGTGCTGAGGATGTGGATGGTGGTGGGGATGTAGGACCTGCGAAGAGTGGTGCCCCTGCAGTGGCCTGAGGGCACGAGGGATGAACTCTGGGGCCAATGGGTTGAGGACGTAGGTCTTTTTGAGCTCCAGGGCCTCCAGCTGAGATTTGATCTGCTCAAAGGTGATGCCATGTAGGCTCGTGTTTTCATGGCAGATGGAGATAAAGTGTTCCCAGAATTTTCTGGAAAAGGGAAAAACAAAACAGATGGAGATAAGTTTTAATTCCATTCTCCTTCATCTCTCCTTGTTTGGAGTGAGTGTTTCATGGATCACCGTGTTGATTTTTTTCTGAAGAAGAAATTACTTCTTGGGGGCTAAATATAAAAAAAAACAAATGTAGAAAAAGCATGTGTAAAGCAGGTGTTAAGAGGAGAGGGAAAATGAGAACAAGGAAAATCAGTAAAATGATGAAGCACACCAAACGGAAAGAAAATTAAAGCTAGGAGGCAAAATGGGAGTAGCAGGAATGCAAGAAAGAAAATATCAAAGGGCCCAATAATCTATTAGTATACTGTCTTTAAATGAGCGGTTAGCTGTTTTGGTCCTCATACAGGAGTTGTCATACAAGAGTGGGTGGAAATCCCACACAATATTAGTGTGCTAACTATTGTAGCCTGCTAATCCTTATTTACTTTACATTATTCTTTATTCAGGACACAAAAAAACGGTCCATAGCACAATACAAAACATAGAAAAAGACAGACAAATATAAGACAAAACACATACAATAAAAAATGACTACAACAGTCAGAGTTCCACAATACACAAAAGGAGTGTTCAGATATTAGCGTATAGACTAAAATGCCAATGGTTCCACAATCTCGAAGTGAACCTAACCGCACTCATTGCAGGGTTCACTAGTGTTGCAATTATGCTGTTGGATGACTCAGTTAGTCTACACATACATCTGTACATGAGATTCCAGAGTACAGCAGGACAGGTGGATACATCAACACTTTGGCTTGCACTTATTGGCATGATAGATAATAGCATGCTAAATTATTTTTAGCTGGAAAATGTAAATCATTAACATGTGGGGGTACAGTTTTTTTTTGACATTTTAACAGTACACCATCCACGGTATTTGCTGTTTCAGCTTTATGATAAAGTAGTAACTGCAGCTCATCACATAACCAGTTCACTTTGTAAAACTGATCCACAACACAGAAATCGGCAACAAATTGATTTAGCCTTTTACCTTTAGTTACATCCTAATTCACCTAAGCTACTCCCTACTGACTGTATCTTAACACTTCCTGCAGCTGCTTCACTAACCAAGATCTGTCATTCCTGGGAGGAGGCTCAATGTGCATGGTCAAAAAAATGCATCCATTTTGGACATATCAATTCACTTGTTCCATTTCTGCAGAATGACATTTGCAAACAACCACAACAGCAAAAGTCCTGACATGTTATAATAACCAGCGGAGGCAAACACGGACAGTTGCTATGGAGATGGATGGTGGGCAAGGGGATCTAAGAGTGAATACGTTAAAGAGATTTTAAATAGGGGGTGGCAGCAAATGGCTCCTCATAGCTATGAGCTACTGTATATGAAACTATGATGATAACCCAAAGCTCAATAAATGCAGAAAAATAAACAGGGTCCAATCTGAACAAACAGGTCAAAACTTCAATTACTGATGATGTCCATGTCATGTGATTCACCCACACAAGGCTCTTTCTCCTTTCCCAGTCATACAACTTCTTTTTTAATTTGTATTATTTTGTTCTTTTCCTCTTTTGCTGTTTCTCTGCAAACTCAGCTCGTGCACAACTTTCTGTTTGTTTTGCATTTACACAGCCAGGGCTGTGTAAGCACACCAGATTTCTTTTTTAGCACACACAGAAAATAGAGAGCAAGGTGACCGTGAGGAGATATTCGCTGAATTTGACAAAAAGTGTAATGGATTAACATTGCTTACTATACCTTTAATGGCTTCAGGAAACCCTAATCAAAATATATCTAGTATTACGCAAATCAATATAAGACCAAATAACAAAGGTCATTGATCCCGTAGATTTACCACATCACAAGAACAGTCGTTCCTTATAACTATCACTTTCCATAAAGATCTGTTATGTTACAGTATTGAAGGCTTTAGTCAAAAGTGCCATTATTTACCTGCAGCGCCCAACAGAGCACAGTGCTATGGGGTCTCCCACAACTGCAACCAGGGACTGGGCTCTGGTGATGGCCGTGTTGAGTAGCTTGTAGTTGGAGAGGAATCCATAGTCAAGGTCCTCTGTTGAGTCTTCAACTAGCTGCTCTTTACGTTTGATGGCCGTCTGCTTGTGTTTGCAGGTATGACGCGTCCGCACCGTGCTGAGAAACAGCACCCGGAACTGTTTACCTGCAAACATGTTTTTTTATTATGAAGTCTCTAAGTACTCTGAATGAATGACAACTCTTTGAGGAACTTAAAGCTGGGGTAGGCAGGTTTTTTTGGGCATCATTAGGAGAAAAAAACCCATACAATCTATTACAAATGAATTACAAATATTGTAATTGGTCTGAGACTTTTGCACCTCCTCTTTGCTCGGTTTTTAGATGTTCTCCATTTGCTTTCATGACATTTGATATCAGTGGAAACTGAAACTATTTACATGCATCAAGTATTGCTACAAATAAAGGAGCCAAATAACCATTTCTCTAAAAAGGGAAACTTAGATCTAGTAATAATTTGATCTTCTAATTACTTTGGAGGTTGTTGATAGAACACAAACATATATCATGCACATGTGAGTTAAATTTAAATTTCAAGCTGTGTGTGTGTGTGTGTGTGTGTGTGTTTCCACATGTTTCATGTGTGATTAATGAGGAAGTTAATGAGCTGTGGAAGGCAGCTGGATGCAATACAAGTGGGAACTGCATGAGACTGAAGCAGACGAGAGATTGGGGGAAGAAACCCAACTCATACCCTCCTTATACTGGATTATATGAAGGGCAATATGAACACTGATATCTGCAGTGAAAAATATCAGGGATTTGTCTTTAAGGTAATGTAGCTCTCATTTTAAGCATAATTATGACTGAAGATTGACTCTTATATTGTCTTACACACAGCAATATGTGAGACAAGCGTCATGGAGAAATAATAATGAGGCACTTGGGGATTAAGATTTTTGTCTGTAACTATTGTATTTTTAATTGCCTGACCACAGCTGCTTTGTTCCAGTATTCAATTTATAATAATACACCATCAAATTAAAGATTTAGTAGGTAACTTTTTGTCATATTTTTGACAGTAACACATGAGGGTGTAACGGTACGCAAAAATCACGGTTCGGTACGTACCTCGGTTTTAAAGTCACGGTTCGGTTCATTTTCGGTACAGTAAGGGAAAGAAATGCAAACATTAAACTGCAGGTTGTTTATTACTATAAACTTTTTTTTAACAATTGTTTACACTTTTTAAAACACTTTTTAATAAAATATAATAAATAAAATATATATAAAATAAAAAAGAATAAGAAAAATACTGCTGCAAAGTTCTCCACTAAATGAAATACTCTGTCTCAAACCAATATCACATAATAAAATATAATGAAAAATATAAATAAATAACTATGGATTACAGTGCAGCATTATCAATCAGCTGCTATAAAAACACCAATTGCTTTCGTTATTGCGTTGGCCCAATCGGAATTACCAGCAAAGGTCTGTTTAAATGCCAACGGGAGCTGCGTTTGAATTACGATCGTTTTTTCCTTGTAGTAGTGATGTTCACACTCGCGTGATGCCTTTTCAAGTGCGTTAGCAACGTCGGCACACTGCTTTCGTCTTATCGACTAGTCTTTGTCCGTTGACATATTTCACTGGGAAACCGAAGCGTTCCCAAACAGGAGACCTTAATGATATGGGTGGCTCTTCATGCTCCGGCTTGTCCATACTGTCTATGGGCTTGTCTGCATTGGCCATGACGCTAGCTAGCGAGAGGCTGGGCTAAAGCGTGCCGTGTATGTTGTTGTACAGCACGCGGTGTCTGATTTTTATTTTTTTCCCCAAACCACTTCAGCGGAAATCCCGCCCTGCAGTCAATTTCATTGGTTTAGGTTACAGTGACGGCGGGTAGGTTTAGAGATCAGTGTTTGGTGTAGGCAATCTGTACAGTGATTGACATATTGACATGACCAATGAAAACTTTAGAATCAGCTGCAGGGCGGGATTTGCGCTGAACGCGGAGACTTCCGCCACTTAATATGTTCGTGTGGAAACACGAAAATTGACCTATGTTCCGCACACAAAAGATTGCGTTCGGCCGTTCAGTGCACATGTGCACCGTACCGAAAGCCCTGTACTGAAACGGTCCGGTACAAATACACGTACCGTTACACCCCTAGTAACACATGACATTTTTTACAGTTTGACCGCAGTTCACGAGCAGTGATTGACTAGAGACTACTCGGCTCTGATTGATTTCCTTCTGCCATTTGGAAGGAGGCAGTTTTATTTTTATTTTTTTTAACAGATGATCAGATCTGATGTAATACTTTCAGGATATAGTGACAGTTTGAGCAAATGTGACAAAAAGTAAGTTTTTTTTATGAAAGTTACCAATTGTAGCTTTAACAGATAAAACCCAAATGTACTAAGGCCTTTAATAATCTACATTTAGTCAATTTTGCATGCAGGACACAAACAAGGTAATTTAAATCTGAAAATATTCAAACTGGTACATTAATGTAGCACTAGTTTCAGTGTTTGAGTCAGTAACTACACACATAAATATGCTAATCCTTATTATCAGACCCAAACCGAATGTTTTTTTTGTTTTGTTTTCAGCATTGATCCAAAATGAAAATCTGCAAAGTTTAGGGGAATGATTTTATTTTTTTTGCTTGTAATGTGATACGACAATATTTATTTAGGATAACAAAGAAAATTTAAAAATTTTTTAAAATCTGCGGAGTTGTCGTCGGAATTCTGCAGGCGCAGATTCCGTGTGGGCTATTTATTATTAAAACAAAGCATGAGCAAGTTGGTTAATACTTATTCCTCACCTTGGACATTGAGCACTCTTTCCACGCTGACCTCATGCATTCTCTTCTTTCGGAGCTCAGCACGAATGCGGAACACCTGGTCAGCGTATGGTGACACCACTCCAATGCTGCAATCGTCTAGCTTGCCCCAGGCCACTGGCCACTTCTTGCGCAACTCCTCCACCCGCTCCACGATCTCAAATACCTGAGGAGATGGAGAAGCAACATTAGAGAAAGAGGCGACAACCAGGCTTAATGTCATGCTTTCTTCACACCCTGATCCCTGCACACAAAAAGAACTCGTCAGAGACTAAGGGGTATTTTCCACCCATGCAAACAGGCAACAGTAGGGGACAAAATATTTGGAGATCAAAGGAGGATTTATGAGCTGCATGACACTGAGGAATCTAAATCAACATGTAAAATAGGGAGCTATGGCTTGATGCAAATGGATGAGTTGTTTTCCAGAAAAGCAAGGTATTCCAGACCAACATTTTATCATGCATTGCTAAATGAAAAAACAAATGTTCGATTGGATTATAAAACCATACTTCTACTTAAACTACTACTTAAAATTTGAATAATCTTCACTGGTGTTTATGATTTTATGTGTTAGCAAAGTACAGACATATGCTTAGATATTAGTTATTAAAGCAAGAGTTGGTATTTTGAGGATATAGACTATGATAATGTTGTTAACGGTTTGACATGGGTGCTGTATCAAAAAGACGGGAGGTAATTAATTTGGCATTGCTGACAGTTTGGGAGCAAAATCAAGAAAGCATACGCGGTTTAATTGGCCTGAACATGTCAGCAAGGGTCAGGGGTCAGACACAGCAAATAACCACAAACAAGTGAGTCTAGAGAGGAACCAATAAGAATATCATGGGTGTCAGCTCCTAATTAAGTTTATGGGTTTCATCTTCAGTTATGACTAAAAGACAGTGGGTGTGATGAGGCGAAATAAACAGCGCTCATCAGTTTTGGATAATCATTCTGCTTTGGACTTCAGTCAACCAAACTCAACTGAACAATCTAAATCTAATTTAATTTAATTATAATCAAAGCCTTGAATTATGTATTTCAAACTGGGGTCTACAAAACCAACAACCATGCATCATTTGAAAGTTAAAATGCTTAAGAAAATAATCTATTTCACACATACAGTATATTAATCAAACTGATTGGCTGAAGCCCAAATATTTAATTCTTTTCTCAAATTTTTAGATTGGACTATTACCTGTGTTTTCATTACAACCACAGTAGTAGTTGCAGTAGGGGTGCAAATTGGATAAATATTTTCAGATTGTCCTAACACTGTTTTAGATCGCTGATACTGGCACTATGTGTGAAAAAGGAAGAGATGGTACTGGACAGTAGTCAGTAGAGGATCATAGTCCAGTGGTCATACATGATGAACCAATCAATCAAGTCTGCTCTAGGAAAGCAACTATTATAGACTTTGTTGGTACGATCATAGTCTAAAGAATAATCGCGGTTATCACGATTATTATGCATTCATTTATTTCACTACTAATGTATAAAATCACATGAACACTAGATTTTAATGTGGTATTTATTGCTGCCTTTTAAAACAGAAATAACACATTAAAAGTTTTGATTGTGTTGAAAATGATTATATGATCAATAGTCAACCTTCTCTTTTTCACCTGAAAAGATTAGAGACTAGAAGTGAATAACACCACAAACAAAGGCCAAGTTGGCAACAACGTTTATGTTGTCAGGGAGGTTTAATAAGAACTGCACACACTGCTACACATAACGGGCAGTCAGTTAACACTCGGTGTAGCGGAGCCTTTACGATTGATTAACCGTGACATTTTAAAGTGTGGTTAATAGTGAAATAGGTTGACCAGTGCATCCCTAGTCTGCTCCTACAAGTACCTTGGAGGATTATGTTTTTATATATATATATATATATATATATATATATATATATATATATATATATATATATCCTTATTATGCATATACATTTTCTACATTCCTGTTTACACTCCGTTTATTACTCAGTTTATAAAAACAGGATCATGTAAACAATGATCTCCCACGGACCTCTAGCGGCCGCCCGCAGGAGTTCAGTTCTCTAAGGGTTAATAACCTTAAAAATATCCCCTTTAAAGTACATTTAGAACAGATAAAAAAATTACGTTCAATCGTGAGTTAACTATGGACAATCATGCGATTAATCATCATGATTCAATATTTTAATCAATTGACAGCCCTATTTAGTTTTAAACGTTTTTAGGAAAGTGGTGGAAAAATAATTCATAAATACATTAGCTCCATGGCACAGGACTGGAAAATGTTGTATTAAAGGTGCTGTAGGTAGGATTGCGAAGATCCAGGACTTAGCCAAAAAATTTGAACATCGACAACTTCTCAGTCCCTCCCCCCTTTCCGCTAAAGCCCAAAATGGTCTCCTAAGCCCCTCCCCCCACAAGGGAGAATGAATGCGCATGCATAAGCAGTGATTGACACGCAGTTAGAGCCACACTACAGGCTATAGGTAGTGCCAGAGGAGCCGGATTCTTCTTTTTTTTTTTAATTACCTGCTTTGTGTAGTTCTACTCGAACATAGGGTCAGTTTCAGCAAATATGACAGAAAGTTAGTTTTTGCAGAACAGCAAAACCAATTCTAACTTTGATACCTCTGCGTTGTTGTAGTAGGCAGTGCTATTCTTCTCCTGGACATCTTCTCCTCTGGCTGTGAAGAAGGTCAGAGGGTAGAAGTCCTTATGGGAAGGCTGCTTCCCACTTGCCATCAACTTCCCATCATAAAACAATTCTGACGTGTAGCTGTAAGAAGGGAGGAGAAGAAGGGGTGAGAGAAAGGGATGCAAAAAAGGAAAGCAAAACGAGTGGGATATGAGAATGGAGTATATTTGTGCAAAGAAATCAGAAGTCACTGATAATTTAAGCCAAAGAAAACGCTGGTTAAAGTTGGTTGGGCAATTCTTTGTCCTGTTAATCATTTTATATACATTTCCCTGTAATACAACCTGGGGTATATGAGATTTTGGGATTGAAAAACAAAACCATTTTTAATGTGAGAATGATTAAAGATACATTGTGTATGTTACCAGCAAGCATGATAACTTAAAATCTAAACGGATCTTTTCAAAATCTAAAACGTGAAAACTTCATGTGCCGCTGTGTGTGTGTGTGTGTGTGTGTGTGTGTGTGTGTGTGTGTGTGTGTGTAGACAATTTTTGCCGCTGTAAACCTCTTTGTGTCTGCTAAAAATTCAAAGTGGAGTTCCAAGTTCATATTTAATCTTCTCACCAGTACCTGTAGCAATACACCTAAACCTGTGCAGCGCCTGGTGTTGTTTTGTCAAAGAGCTATTGTCAGCCCAAACATTTCCTTAATGACTCCAATTTCCTAGCTAGACAACCCAGGTCTGTCAATTCTTCACCTGTGTTTCCCCTTTTCCTCCTGACCCATTCCTCCCACCCCCTCTTCTCTCGAGTATTTCAGCCTCTCCTCCCACCGTTTCGACACAACACATTGTTGAGGGCTCACACCTACTTGATGATAGCTTCATGAGAGCGGTAGTTCTCGCACAGGAGGATGCGGCAAGGGTATTCAGGGGGGTAGTGCTCATACAGTCGGTCCAGCAGTGACACATGCAGGTTACGCTCCCGCGCAAACTCGCTGTACACAAATGGACTGAGCTGCAAATCGAGGGACACAAAATGGAGAGAGCGAAAGAGGTTGGGAGGGAGAGACAGAAAGCAAAGTTAGTTTCAAAGCATGAACAAGGTAGTTTACCATTCTCACATCATTACTTTTCCTTTCTATTCAAGTATGAATTTCAATTTGGTATACTGAATCAATTCCAAGGCTAACAAAGAGGTGTCAAACCATGTACCACACATGGATAAGGCACACAGCAAATGAAGGTCAAGTTTTACACCAAACATCTGAGTTTGGTTGCCCTGGGCTCGATAGTCCCTGGAACAATCTTTTAAAAAAGAGCTATTATTTAGGTTGGATACTTCAAATATTATTAAATTTAAATTACTTAAACTATGAGAACTATTCTTGTTTTGAGGGAGTTCTGATAAGTGAGTTGTTACTCCCATTGTGACTTGCAAGCACTTCCATCTGGTGTGCATGCCAACAAACAAACAGACCTTGAGTTGCAGTGATTATAGTAGAATTTACTCGCAGTGTGTGAACATGCCAAATTCAATTTGGTTTGGAGTATATATGCAGTGGCCAGTCTTAGTTACACATCTGCTCCAATGTGGCACTGCTTGCAAGCCAAGGCAGAATAGCATTTGATTGTTTGATATAATCAAACCACAGGTGGCATTTGATTCCTTATCTCTTGTAGGCAATAAATCAAATACGTGAATAAATCAAACATAAAGCAGTAGCTCCTCCAATACCTATAACAGTCTTAATTATTTTGTGTGTATTATTCCTCTGGTCTGACAGTAGTGAGTAAGATTTGTGATCATGATCCCAATGTGCTTTGATTCAAACAAGGTTACACATTTGCAAAACTGCAAACACCCACAAAAACATGCAGACTCATTTTCCTTTTATCTTTAAACCACTGCCATGTACAATACAGCAATTCATCTTTTGTTTAAATCTTAATTCAAGCCTGAGAGTTAGAGAAGGTCAGCTAGCTGTAATGAGGCCCCACGCAGTCAATAAGAAAGCAAACCATCAATAGAGGGCTTAGCCTTCACTGACTTGTCTTCTCTTCCACTGCTGAATAATGATGGTAAACTGTTATAGTGAGAGCAGACAGGAGAAACTGAGGAGACGGAGAATGATAAAGGGCAACATCCTTCCTTGGAGCACCTTCTTTCCTTGGAGTTACTAAGCTATTATATTGGAGAGAAGTGTGGAAGGAGAAACGTGTGAGACAAAGTGATTGAGAAAGAGACATATGGATACACAGGTGGACCTTGTCTTTTAAATCCATTTTTATTTGCTCCGAGGAATATCAGAAAGGGATTGGGTAATTAAAGCAGCTTTTGCACAGTAGACTCCTGCCTCGTCTTCATCAGCTGCCTACTGGTAATCCTGTGCCACTGTCTAAATAATTCCTTATGTTGGCTTAGAAAGTTTGACTGTAAGTTTATATGGCTGAAGTGGTCTCCGGAACCACAGTGCTACAGTTGCTGCTGTCTGTTCTTTTGTATTTTGAGTAAGAGTGGAGACTCATCCACAGCAAAGTGCAAATGGAGTTATTTCTTCTACTTGATGTCACAGCTACTAGTTGCGCCTGTATTGCATCCCTCCTTCTAAGTATTCTTTTGTTTGTTTTTTAGAATACATACAATGATCTTTGTTTGAGAGAATAAACCCAAGACCCTATAAAATGCAATTACATTATCTTGTAGTGAATAAGCAGCACAGAAATGCTGCATTTTTTCCACTAGAGAAACTCTTCGTACTTACCTGCATATGGTCTCCAGCCAGCACAACACGGGTGTTCTTGCTAGCTAGAGCAAAAGGCATGATGGTTTCACACTCCATGGCCTGGGCCGCTTCGTCCAATAGGATATGAGTGAACAACCCTGCCAAAACAAATAGGACACCCACATCAATTTACTCAATAGTATTTTAAGTACATATATGCTTGTATACAGCGTACTGCCCAAAAAATGCACAGTTGAGTATCCTCTTGAACTCATAAATTTTTTAAATCTACAGTTCTTTTTACAATTTTGATATTGATGCTATATTGATTTTAAAAAGGGATTGAACAGTAGCCTAACCCTGATTCAAAAAGATCAAGCAGTGCTCGGCAGTATAGTGGGGTGGGTGGGTGGTGGGGGGGGGGGATGAAACGGCATGGCAAATGAGTGCTGGAGCGGTGAAGAGAGGCTGAATAAAAACCAGCCAACAGCCTCTGAAGTCCGAGCACAATTTCCACAGGAAAGTATATGCAGATATCAAATGTGACGGTTGAAAACAACAAAATAGAGACAGGGACTGTCAAAAAGTAAACAAACAACAGAAACATGGGCTGACAAGAAAAAAGGTGGCGCAGTTTCATTTGAGGCAACATTCACTTCATTGTAATTGCCTTTCAACAAATGCCTGCAAAACGTATTGATTTTCTCCAACTATAAAGCCTCAAACCAGTGTTCTCTCTAAACTGTGTGTGCACGTCATTGAAGGGTATGCGATCCATGTTCCCCAACTGTGTAGCTGATAAAAAGGCCTTCACTTTTCTCTTTTATGTTTTTGCATACAGATTTGCAGAATGTTTGTTCCTAGTTTATTTTATATCCATTTACATTCAGTTTTCTGTGATTTTTACAGGAAATTGATTGTTTTGAAACTAATTAGTTGTATTTGAAATTGTTTTTAGTTAAGTTTATTTTAATGATTTTATTTACTTTGTTTTTCATCAAGAATTGGGGACATCCTTGATAAGCATTTTAGGCTTTTGTCCTCCCTTGCATATTATGTTATTTATATTGCTCTTTAATGTTTTTTCATGTGCTATTAAAAAAATGAAAACAAAATGGTGTGTATAATTGGGTTTATCTATTAGAGCTTGTGAAGTGAGAAATGTCCCTTTAGAGCTGTAAAGTGTTTTATGCTTTGAAGCTGGTGGTGGTGTTGAATCCGTCTCAACTTTATTGCAGTATTGATGGAAAAAACAAAACAAAAAACGAATATTCAAATCCCCAAATTATAAATCGAATACCTATCCAATGAACAAATATCCGAATAGTCTAATATTCAGATCCAGCCCTATTGTTTTTCATCCCTACATGGAATATTACTTGCTCAACAATGCAGCCAAGTGGACTTGAAATCATGTAGATGTGCTGCCCTTCTATCACACAGTAAATTATTAAGGCCAGACTCTTTTGTTGAGTCCATCTATATATTGTAGACAGCAGGAGCCCTACTGCATCCTGCCTACTTGCTCTTTTACTTTACCAGGCAGTGAAGGAGAGATAATGAGGGAGGCAGAGATGGTCTTTATGAGTGCTATGTAGACAAAGAGAAGGAGCATGGTGCTCAAAGTTTCACCTGGGACATGGCTGCCCACCTTGGGGAACATTTCTTTAAACCAGAGGTCCAAATTACATTTCTGTAGCCGCTATCTGTCATTGGGATAATAATGGTGTTTGAATTTGGGAATGACAGTGGTAAAAGAAAGAAGGAGGGAGGGATAATAAGCAGAGGTGAAAGAGGTCAGAGGCACAGTGTTGCAGAAGTGATTTGGGGGAGAGATGACTGTTTAATAATAAATGGCAGCTCCTACACCTCACACACCCAGTCTCTCACATTCTCCCTTTCACAGTCTCGTTCTGACCTTTTCACACTGTAAAAGTAATCTGTGGGTGTAAAAAGGTCTGTCCAGATAACTCAAGCTTTGTAAATATCAGGTTTATAGGCTTTGTCAAACTCTGTCAAAGATTGTACTGCTTAGAGCAGGGTTGGGAAACTATTTTGGGTTATTGGGACATTGTTCTTGAATGCGTTCTAGTTACCTTGCACGACAGCTGGATTCTTGCGATATCACGAGATCATGCAAGAATCGCGGGATCGCATATCACACGAAAATCCCTCGTCAGGCTTCAAGTAAATGTGTTTCTGTCTAAACAGCAGTGAACCAAACCAATCAGCATCCGGTGAGAAGCTACTGGCAGTTATGGGTGTGGTTTAGGTGTGCGTGACGCCCGCGACTGTTAGTTTCAAAACAACAATGGCGGACAGGATAGACAGATGGTTCAACCAATCCCCTGCCATGTATTATTTGAAAGTGCCTGGCCTTTTCCAAACAGTTTCCAATGAGAACTTCTCCGATGGTTCTGTGTAACAAACCACCTGGCTCGTCAGGTTAGTGTTCTGGTGCCTGCCACACAATGTGAATCCATTATGAGCCTAACTTAATTTCAGATAACAACATTCCCTTATTGACCACAGTATGAGCTATAGTCTTGAACCTTTATCAACAGGCTGCGAGATCCAGTAGCTTCCAGACAGCTCAATATTCACATGTGCCCAGCACAGCATCATCTTTGGAAGTGCACACGTCTCTCCTTTACCTTCAAATAAGCTCATTTAAAGTATTTCATTTCTAGAGTGGTTTATTTAACAAATTTAAAGTTTTTTTGGGCTTAAGAAATAATAATGAAATGTGACATTCATTATAGATAATTGTATTATTGTTCTGTGACTGCCAAATTACAATGATACAGTTGATCCTGAAAGCAGCTGGCAGTATGCTAGACAAACACACAGAGCTACACTGCATGTCACCCCAGGACATCATCATCAAAACAGACAGCTGTAGTTCATTCATGAATATAAGGTTCGCCTCTTATGTGCTTTTGTCAAGAAAAAGGCAAAAAAAAAAAAAAAATACTGTGGCCAGAAAAATATATATTGTATGACAGTTTTGGAGTTGATGTGTAAACATCATGGACTGAATGTGAGGCTGTATTTGTTTCTTTTTTACTACCTGATGTGGTGTGCAAAGGCTTTGTCCATTATTTGGGTTGAATTAGCCAGGAAACCACTTTCTACTATGAATGGACGCAGAAGAACATAGCTAAAGATGTCTGAGGGTACACCTATAGGTAGTCCACCTTACTTGAATGTGTTTAAATATAGGAGGACACCCACCCAACTGCACACATGAGCATGCCATAACATTTATGGGTCTCACTCCTGAAGATGGAATTAGTCTTTATGCAAAACTCTTATGCAAGCACACCAAACCATACACATTTCCACATGCCAGATCCCATATCTAGGCCATAAAGACACAGGAACATTAACAAACCAGACATATAATAGATTTTTTTGGGGCATCTGTGTGTTTGGGGTGGGGGATTTGTTATCGCTACTTAGTAGACTCGCTGTCTCCCAATTGGCTCGTTTTCTGGGGATTTTCATCACCGTCGAACGCCAGGAGAGCTGGAGAGATAAAAACGTGGGAAGGAGGGCTAATGATGTAAAGTACATTAGAAACAGGCAGTGGTGTTCCCAAGCAACAGACAAAGCCCCCTCTGCTGACACATTAAAGTTGGTTGCTAGCCTGCAATGACAAACTGGTTTGTTTGCCATGTCTTTTATACAACTTAAATGAGTTCCATTTCTCTCTAAATAGTGGGCTCCTGCCAGACTGAATGCACTGAAATTAATTGAGGCAAAGGGCACGCAGGGCAAAAGGCAAACGTTATTATGGGGCATAAATTGCCTCCAAGATTTCAAAAGAAATGTATTAGAAATGTGTGTGTGTGTGTGTGTGTGTGTATATATATATATATATATATATATATATATATATATATATATATATATATATATATATATATATATATATATATATATATATATATATATTACACACGCTTATTGTACAGCTACTCATACAGAAGTTACCCGCTGATGGCGCCTGCGTCCCACTCGGGGCGGTTAACTTTACCGCTCTCCGGCGGAAGTCTGGTTGCCCCGGTGAGTGAGCTGACCACGCTGGAGCTAACTAATGCTCTGTTTGTGATCCCTGTTTTCCCCATCCTCTCTCTCCATTCGTGATCTGCGTTATGAGCTCCGTATGAGCACAAGCTCCGTATGAGCAGAAATATTGATTTAAAAAGGATTTTTATTTTTATTTAAAAATGTTCCGCCAGAGTCTATGATCAGAACTTTATCCATGGCAACAGTATGCTATACTTAGCAATGGTCAGTTATACAGAAATAGGAGACAGTACCTTTGAGGTTATTCTGGAGAATATTCCAGACACTATTTGTCATTGTTTTGGATTGCTGCAATAATATTAAACACTTGCATAAAGCAAGCATATTTGTCTGCTCCCATGTTGATAAGAGCAATGATAACTTGAAAAATATCCCTTTTAAAGTAAATTTAGAACAGATAAAAAATGTGTGATTAATTTGCGATTAATCGCAAGTTTACTATGGACAATCATGCGATTAAATATTTTAATCGATTGGCAGCCCTAATGTATACCCATGCCATCATTTTATTTTCATTCAATTCCTTTTATTTTCATTTCTGTCTCTAACATACTGTTATGACTGTGGTCATATTGTTCTTTGGTCTGCTGTGTGCCCTGTGTTTTTTCTTCTGTTGTGTTTCCAATTTCATATGCAAATTGGGGTGTGCCATAGCCGAAGGAGGATTGGTGGAGAAGTTCAGGCCCGACCCTGTGATTGGCTGCAGCGGCCGTCGGTGGGCAGCAGGCATTCCTCGTCCTCCTCATCTCCCAACCGGCCACGCTTTTGCTTTGTGTAACTTTGCTTTAGATTAGATATTGTTTTTGGTTTGTTTAGTAAGGGTGGACCTCCAATCTTGTTTTCTCCTGTTTTTGTTAGTTAGGGAGGTAAGTCTTTTGTATTTGTTTTGCCCTTTTGTTTGTTAGGTTAGTCTTATCTCCCAGTCAGAATTGTTTTGTTTGTTATTTTGGTGGTAGGCCACCCTGAAGCCTTAAACGAATATATGTTATGTATATATTTTTTCGTTCTCTGTAAAATAAATAAGTTTGTTGATACCTAACCACCTAATTGTTTGTGGCTACTTGGGAGACGGGGAAGATGGGGCCTTTTTGTGTTGCGTCCTAGGCACCCCTATACTGGGGCATAACACATACACTTACACACCAGCACTGTTACATATAAATTAGGGCTGTCAAAATTGATGTTACCGATTAACACAATAATAATGAGATAACGCAAATTTCTTTTAACGCC
This sequence comes from Sander lucioperca, assembly GCF_008315115.2. NCBI lineage: Eukaryota > Metazoa > Chordata > Actinopteri > Perciformes > Percidae > Sander > Sander lucioperca. The sequence goes on from NC_050176.1 coordinate 8,970,055, forward strand.
ACTAATTGTATTGACACGCGACCAACGCACGCACGTTCTGTGATTTGGGCCGTTCCGTAGGGAAATCAGGAAGAGAAGCGATGCAGCAGAAGTGCTCTGTAATTACATCCACGGGATCACCAAACGCGCCATCCGGCTTGCTGTGGCAGAGTGAAGCGCTGGTCTGATCTACGAGGAGACCCGCGGTGTGCTGAAGGTGTTCCTGGTGAACGTGATCCATGATGCCATCTCCTAACATCGAGAACGCCAAGAGGAAGACGGTGACCATGGTATAACGTTGCGCTCTGAAGAGGCAGGGCCGCACCCTAATATTTATTTACTCATGTTGACACAAGGTGGTGATTACTGGTGGTGATACTATATTTATATATTATTTTTTTTATTTCCTACACTGCTGCTGTATAGTCATAATCTGTTGAAACCATGTGTTTAAACTTACATATTTATAGAAAAAGAGAATGAAAGCTGCTAAGGGAAATGGTTGTCCACCACAACCATCACTTTGCATCCTTACTACACTTGAAATGACTACATATCTTCTGATATGACTCACCGGGCTCCAAGTCAAGCTGGCAGAGGTATTGGGAGGTACTGAGGGTGACCACCACCACGCGGTGCCTGAGGATGTCCTCCCTTGTGGGCATCTGGAAAGTGATGTGTGTGCTGGAGATGAGACAGTACTGCTGAACCAGTGGGTGAACAGTCTTCACCCAGCGGTTCCTGAAATATACCCTGGAGAGAGAGCAAGAGACAAAAGAAGAAACGTCAGGAGAGAGAGATACAACCCATGGAGGACAAGAGAAAATACTTTGTGAGTCTGATGTTGTCCCCCTTCATATCTTATTTGGGTGTATAAACCTGCATTGTGAATTCAATTACATTTTGCTTAACATACATTGTTAAGGTAATTCAATTCACTTCACTTACCCATTACCTACATTTCCCAGAATTACTTTCACTCAGTAAAAGCGCACAACAGGACTTAGCTGCATGGTATTATTGCCCATTAATAGCACACATTGACATCAATGCTATGTTGAATACAAGTATGTTTCATTATGAGTACAGATAAAACATAACTACAAGGAAGTAGCATTGTGTTTCTGTCTGACCTCACTTTCTTTACAATTAAAATAGAACAACACTTTAGATTAGAGTATGCAACGCTTACCCTACTACTTGAGTCTTGGAGGAAACTCCTAAATCAACTAAATCGTTTCATGAATTTTTAAGACATATTTTGGCATAAACATCTTTTCTGTTTCACTCCACACAAAACTATAAAGAAACATCAAAAGGGCTTATCATAAAAGGTTTATATTGAATAATTGTACGATTTTAGGGTGGATTTTTAATACTTTAAGGAGTGAGTGAGTAAGAGGAAAAATACCATGCATGACTGCACGACAGGAAGGAAGGGAAGCCCTTGCCTCCTTGGGATGTTGGTCAGTCTCTTTCTAGGGCACTAAATATTCAAACAAGGTCTTTATTCTTGACTGAGTCCACTCATCCCAAATAAGACAAGGGGGAGCTAAGAGAGGAGGTTGCTACAGTGATTATGGAGGAATTTATACTGAAATCCATTGAAATCAGACTGCCCACTAATGTCAAACTAGTCATTTGATTGCCAATATGGTCCCTAGGCTTAACAAACACACAGCTGTCATGTTAAGCTCTGGCTGGTCAAGGCATGCAATGCTTTTCTGTCTTTTGTAAACCTCTGGGGTTGCTGAAATGTGACTAGAAATCACTGATGCAGTGTAAGGGAGTTGTGTGTAACCATGAGTGTGTGTGTTTGCTGCCCCCAGCTGTGGTTCTAAAAGCAGGACCGTTCTTGGGGTTACATCTCTAAAGGTAGCAAATGTCTGCCTATCACTGCTGTGAGGCAAAAACAGTCCATCCATAGAACAATCTCTATATAATATGGATGTATTATTCTGACTGCAGGCTTTCCAATAATTGTAATCCAGTTGATGTAGAGATGAGTGGGTGTCATGCAGGGGCTCTCCGGCTACAATGGTCTCAGCTGACAAATTCAAAAATTAACTTTACATACCAGAGAATACTGACTAGTAGGGCTCGGTATTGTTAAAAAAAAAAAAATTCTAGACCGGTACCACTACCGATAGCGTGACAATGATACCGGTTCCTGAATGATACGTTTTTCGATACAAATTTTATAAAATCCATTTTAACAAAAATAAATTATAACATTACACATTAAATACAAATCCTTTTTTTCAGCTCCTTTACACCTGTCTAACACACTGTATTCAAGCATCAGCAAGACACGCGAGACCCATCTCTGTGCGTCACGTAATGTTTTTTAGACAGCCAACCACAAGCATTATTAGATCTTGATACAAGCATGCTGCATGCTTATTGGCTTACTGACACTGATGAGATTTATTCCTTAGGTATTGAAATTTGGTATTGAATGACAAGGCATTTTTCCATACTCGATACTATGGAGGAAAATCGGTCTGTGCCTAAAAAGTATCAAAGTTCGATACTAGGCCCTACTGACTATGGTTGGGTACCGAAATCCGTTCCTAAACGGCTGATCGCTACTGGACCAAATGACAACGCAGATTACAATGCCTCCTTTCGGTGATACTTAAATGCCTGCGCTGCTCTCTGGTGTTCTGAAATGGACGCTAACAGAAGCATCACTGCACTTGATGCTAGTTAACACTACATTTGGCAGCAGGTAACGCCAGCCTACCGTTAGCTTAAACACAGTTAAAATGCTGACGGCTAAACTGTGTAAAATATGGCTGTATTTTACTTGAAAGGATTGGGATGGTTAACAGTCTGCAGCTAAAGACACTGAGTAGACTAGCTGCAACATGGCCACTGGCCCACTGCCGCTGTTGGAGTTGTCGGAGAAACACAGAAACAACTTAATGGTGCATTCAATTGCAATTGGGGTGGCAGTAGCTCAGTCCGTAGGGACTTGGGTTGCTGAGGGTCACTGGTTCAAGTCCCAGTACAGAGTGTGGATTGGTAGCTGGAGAGATGCCAGTTCAACTCCTGGGCACTGCCAGGTGCTCTTGAGCAAGGCACCGTATTTCCCCCCCCCCCCCCCTTAAACTCTTAAGCTCATGGTGCATTCAAAGTTATTGTAAAATACCCTTCTGCCATCTAATGGTTCTTCTTTTTGTCATTTAACAGCAATTGACTGGTGAAATAAGTTATTGTTATAAGTTATTATTACATTATAAATAATTTGTTTAAATCTGACTATATGGCGTTGGCAATAAACAAGCTGTTGTTTGTCACCGGCTATTGTTTTGTGCTCTTCTTTTTCTTTTTTTTTTAAGTATCAGTTCAGGCACTGTTTTAGCACCGGTATGGGAAAAAATCCAAATGATACCCAACCCTAGAACTGACCAGATCTGGGGCTTTAAATGGCTCACAGTAGACAAACTATGACTGCTTTAGGGCATGAATGTGTTTAACTCTAAGACAAAAGTGTGCTTTGGGGGGCTGTAGACCTAAAATGTGCAACTAGTGATCTAAAGGATGCGGAAAGTGTTCATTTTTTGTCAACTGGAGGTAAGTTAGGGTCTTAATGCCAATACAGTATATACTACTGCAGCTGCCAGAAAAACATGAGGACACAAAGTATTTTAATGAGCTGCAGCCTGCAAATAAGACATACAAATGTAAACAAATATATATATATATATATATATATATATATATATATATATATATATATATATATATATATATGTGTGTGTGTGTGTGTGTGTGTGTGTGTTAAAATATGCCTTCATAAGCTTAAGTTTCCTTTAAGGCACTATTGCATATTTTAACTGTTGTGCACAGTACGCACACATACACAAAGCACATAAAGCATGTTTCTGCCCGTAGGCGTTACGTCTTTATTAAGTAAGTTTGCTTTCATACCTGAGAGGTCTGGCATGTGGATTGCCTGCTTCGACGTAAGGATGGAGGTAATCCTTAATGTAAAGGTCGGCCGCACTGTTGGAGTGGGTGCAGATCAGGACCCTGTAGAGACAAAAGACAAACAAAGTCAGACGTAAAGCATGACAGTTTCTGCGCTACTCAGTGGTAGAGATCTCAAAACCATGGCACATAAAAACTATCTGCTTGATTAGATACCACAAGAGGCAGGTATTAACATTTTTGTCGTTATTTGGGGGGAACTGACCCTTTAACCTGCCTTTATGTGCTGGTTCCCTTTAATTTGTATGACTGGAATACAAAAGTTTTTTTACGTCAAGCTGTACGTCAGATACAAAGCAAGTGAGAGAGATAAGGTCCATTATCCCATCAACACATTGTATTGTGCCAAAAGCTTTAAATCAAATATTAATATCTGATTGGACTGCCCAAAAAGTATTTACAAAAAATGCTCCGCTGCTCAACATGCTTTAAAATACATACATGCATACTGTACATACTATAAAACAAAAATAACAAGCAGTAAAGGAAACACAACTCCTCTTTATATTTATTCCACAACATGAAGATTTAAAGCAGTTACTTCAAGCCTAAATTACGATGATAGAGGGATAGCAGAGCCAGTTTTGTAAAACAGAGCTTTGCAAAGCTGTCTTTCATGGTTCTCATTTAAACGTTGGTCAAACATCACAGCGACAGATATGCAGGGAAAGCTTTGAGCATTGAACATTTACAATAACACATATTGGGTACACTTCACTACGATCTATACGTCTTCATCATTTTAACAGTATGATGAGCAGGCAGCACTCATCCACAGGGGTCACTCCCCCTTGTCTTGGCTTTTAAAATATCTATAATTCATCCTAAAGATAAAATATTAAACGTATACAAAGTGAAATGAGGAATGAATATTACATTGCTACACACAGATTGTCCTTTTACATTACATATATACAAGCCTGTCTCCCTTATTCAAACACAACATGTTAGCTTCTGTTCAGGAGACACTGTCCGAGGGACTGCATTAATTATTTATTAAGACCAGGGAACCATTAATGTGCTTGTGCTATATTGCTTTGCTTCTAACACACTAAATTACAGAATTTCCTGTAGGTACACATGAGAGAGCTAACTAATGATGAAAAATAACAATGGAACATCTTGCAATGTTTTATTACACAACACTGTGTGGCCTACTGAAGCAACATAACTTGATTGATCAGATTAGTGTTTGCATGAAAATGCATTCCGGCCCAAGGAAATGCGTTGATAATCAAACTAGCCGTGTGCATCGACCACAAATGACACAAATTCATCCAAATGACCAGCACTCTTTGTCCTCGAGTGATGACACATGCACACTCACAGTACACATACACACCACAGCTTGACACTTCAGTGTTTTCTTGAACTTTTAATGGCAAACCCAAGGCTGCCACTGCCCTGGAGCTAAAACAGAGGCCACTGCACAGCCTAGCAACCCCTGCCAGATCAATCACACCTTCTGACTGACCTCCCTTGCCATCTGAAGCTTTTAAGAATGATGACAATTTTAAACACGCACGCACACATTTCTCTCCATCTTTACACCCAACACCTTTCAAGCGCTAGAAGGAAAGGGGACAGTGCTCCCAGATATCAGTGCAAACATGTAATTTCTGAAGAATAAACCAACAAACAAACCCAAAAGCAATACACAAAGCGGCATTATTATGACAGTGATTTGCTTTATACAAATATAATTACAAATACATTACTGTATTGGCCAAAATCTAAGACTACCTTCATTATAAGAGAACCTCACCCTTTACAGTTTAACGCCTTCTTTTGGATAAAGACTTTTTAAAGATGAAAAACACAAAACATGTAGGCTGATATACAGTATTTATATGAAAGTATTGTCACGTTTTATAAAAATGAAGCAGATAAATAATCATATGTTGGGAGACAGAGAGAATGGAGGTTTAGGGTTTAAAATGCAGGTAAGGAATTGTAAAGGAAGTGCATATTTCCTGCTTGTTGCCAACAGAGGTCAAAAATGATGCAACAGATGTTGAAACAAAAAAACAAACAGACCTGCTTTGGTCCTGGCGGAGGATGTGCTTGACAGCCTGTGCCAGAGTGAAGGTCTTGCCGGTGCCGTAGGGCCCAATGATGAGAATTGGGGGCAGGGGAATAGTGACGGGTGTGGTGATGGCCAGGATGGCCTCTTTCTGCTTGGCATTCAGACGGGGATCCAGCTGCTCGTCCCACTGCCTGAGGGCGGAGGGAAGATGGGAGAATTATTAGAGGAATCATTACATTAACTTTTAATGAACTTACAGAATTAGGGGGATCAACCTCAGTAGGACAGAGATACAGTGAGAAAGAAAAAGTATTGCAGAATAGCAGGAAATGTATGCACACACATACAGACTCAAAATGAAAACTAAGATTGTGTCACCAGGGAGAAGGTGGGGTGTCTGGGAATTAGATGTGAGTGGATGTAACAGCATAGAGGGAAAAATCAAAGATGCGTAGAGGCTGAAGGGAGGAAAACAACAGGGGGTAGGAAGTGGGTAAGAAGTGATGGGGGTTGAACAAAGGTCACTACCCAGTCAGTCCCTGAGGGTTTACATTATGCTCTATAGCCTGATAAGTCAGAAACACATAAATAAAGGCAACGTACACATCTCAGACTATAGACAAATAAGCTGTGCCTACCTATTGCAGCTCGTACTTTGAGGGTCTATCTTTCATTTCTGGAAACATTACTTTGCTTTCCATAACATACATGATTGTTTTGTCATTGTATTTTACAGACAACTTAATTAACTTTGACAATTACAGCATTAAATAATTCGACAAGTTTAATTGCAGTTTCACATTTATGCGTTTACATGTAACAAACTTCCTTTTGTGTTCATTAACAAACCCATGGCCATTTCCACATGAATGTGCAACAGGCATGAGTACCTTCTCACCACTAAAATAAAAAGTGGCAGCACTGTACAGACGACAAAATACTGTGAAGAGGAGCAGTCCATATTAACTAGTATACAGGGGTGGGTGTATGTGTTCAAATAATACAGATGAGTAGAAGAGAGGGACGCACATATAGGATTTAATACACATGCTCATGAAAGTGTGAGGTATCGTGTATGGAGTGTGTGCGTGCGTGTCTCCTAGCATCATTGTCCTCATTATGAGGACTGCATCCTCTAAAGCTGTGAATCCACTAACACCAATTGATTGAGCTCCAACTGTAACATAGTTTGGGGGCTGAGAGATATCTCACTGTTTAAGTGTGTGTGTGTGTGTGTGTGTGTGTGTGTGTGTGTGTGTGTGTGTGTGTGTGTTTATAACAGAGGTGGATGGGTGAGATTAAGGGGTACTCTAAGGAGTGACGAAAACCCTCTTTTATGCCAACTATACTTTCTCCACAAATGCAATCGAAGGTGAGATAGGCAAATCAACCTTCTCTCTACTCAAGATTAATACACTGCATTTTGGCATCAAAACTAAGAAAACAAGATGTAAAGCTGAGACACTACTGCAAGCTGATAGTTCTGGTGAAGAATCTAACACCCAGGTGTTTGTCATTTGCCCTTACCTTAACATAACTAATTAGAACACATCTGGCTTAAGGTTATGAATACAAATACATACAAATAAGTGAATGAAGTGCGATTGATATTTTTCATAATGATTGATTGAAACTGTAAGCCTATTTACACATTTTGCCACCATACAGGTTACTGATTGATGAAATAAAATGTGTTGCTATTAAGCTATTATACACTTGCCAAATCTAACACTGTTATTGGTCAAAACAAGGCACTAGGTATAATTTAAAATGGCCATCTGATGCCCATCTTGCCTTGTCCTTTTTTTATGCAAAAGTTACAAAACTTTTAATCATAGCACCAAATGACCATTAAACATATGTAGGGTTGTATTGTTTCTCTGAATTGAGAAAATAGCCCATTAGTATCAACATGACATCAGTAAACTCCACACTGCTTAGGTCTAAATGTCATTTTCCTAATTACTAAGGTGAAAGATGTGGATAGGAATAGACAATATGGCCACTCACTGATGTTTAGAAAACGGTCACTGCTCTACCTTTGATTTGTCACCGTGTGTGCACATCAGTTATAAAATGACCATTAAGATGTTAAGACATTGAGATGTTAATGATGTATACTACTATGGCACAACCACAAACCAAGATGCAATGCTTTTATTCACTATATACTTCATGGTTGAAGTGCCAAAGTGTGTCTTTATATTAAAACAAACCGCTTTACGGTACCACCACGTCTGATGTTAAAATTCAAACACATCACACACATCTTCCCTCACATTTAAAATAATATAAATGGAAGTTGTTGATTGGCAGATATCTAATATTTAGTGAAGTCTTCACTGTTCATCTGCAATATGAAGGAAGGTTCCCTCTTCCACACAGCAACATGAAACAGTCTGCCATGTGTTTAAAGCAAAGTCAAATTTTATTCATCTATTTATATGGCATTTTTCCTCATTTCAAGGCAGTAATGTATCCCAGAGTTCCCATTGACTCAATGGAGTGAGACACCATGCCCGCAGGAGATGGAAACAATAATCAGAACAAAATATTGAGGGCTGCCTTTAACGTAAAACTAATTTATGAATCAGCCCTCAACATTGAAATGTGTGTGATTGTGTTCATGGTAAAATACACACCTGTTAGGGCTCCAAGGGATGGTGGGGACAAGGCCAATGTCAGGGAAAAGGATGTTATTTTCTTTGATGCGATCCAGGGCATAGTGCATCTCACAGAGTGGCAGTCTGTTCAGCTGGAACTGGAGCTCCACCTGACACAGAGGCAATGCCAAGAGTTTACTAAGCAGTAAATGCAATCAGCCCACTCGCCTATATCCATCTACAGGCCACGGATACTATGTTATGAGCAAAACATTGTAATTTAATCAAATATTTCAATCAAAACCGTTCTTGTTAGGGTTGTATAATTTTGGATAAAATGGGAATCATTCAGTTTTGATTCCTGACCAACCTAACCTAAATATTGACAGTTCATTTGGATGATAAAATTAACAATATCCACTTATCAATAGTGTTATACATTTGGAACACATTGAGAATTGATGAAGGGGTACATGAGTTCATCTGGCTGTGGGTGTACAGACCAAAAAGGTTAGGAACCACTGTTAGAGAACCCACATTTATCAAACATAACGAATGAAATACATGCAATGTGTGCATTGTATCTACGAATAGTTTTAAAATACTTCTAAGTACAATTGCTCAAATTAAATTATGTTCTACAAAAACAATATATAAAAGGCAATTAGGACAGCACTCCAATGAATACTTTTTATTGCCACCAAACCAATCAAGACAACAATATTGCCAGCCGCTCTACAGCTAAATCAAGTTAAGTCTTAAGTCAACTTAAGCAAATTTAATTGTGTAGACATGAGTTAAAAAGACATACATACAGTGAGGAAAATAAATATTTGAACACCCTGCTATTTTGCAAGTTCTCCCACTTAGAAATCATGGAGGGGTCTGAAATTGTCATCGTAGGTGCATGTCCACTGTGAGAGACATAATCTAAAAAAAAATCCAGAAATCACAATATGATTTTTTAACTATTTATTTGTATGATACAGCTGCAAATAAGTATTTGAACACCTGTCTATCAGATAGAATTCTGACCCTCAAAGACCTGTTAGTCTGCCTTTAAAATGTCCACCTCCACTCCATTTATTATCCTAAATTAGATGCACCTTTTTCAGGTGTCTTTAGCTGCATAAAGACACCTGTCCACCCCATACAATCAGTAAGAATCCAACTACTAACATGGCCAAGACCAAAGAGCTGTCCAAAGACACTAGAGACAAAACTGTACACCTCCACAAGGCTGGAAAGGTCTACGGGGAAATTGCCAAGCAGCTTGGTGAAAAAAGGTCCACTGTTGGAGCAATCATTAGAAAATGGAAGAAGCTAAACATGACTGTCAATCTCCCTCGGACTGGGGCTCCATGCAAGATCTCACCTCGTGGGGTCTCAATGATCCTAAGAAAGGTGAGAAATCAGCCCAGAACTACACGGGAGGAGCTGGTCAATGACCTGAAAAGAGCTGGGACCACCGTTTCCAAGGTTACTGTTGGTAATACACTAAGACGTCATGGTTTGAAATCATGCATGGCACGGAAGGTTCCCCTGCTTAAACCAGCACATGTCAAGGCCCGTCTTAAGTTCGCCAATGACCATTTGGATGATCCAGAGGAGTCATGGGAGAAAGTCATGTGGTCAGATGAGACCAAAATAGAACTTTTTGGTCATAATTCCACTAACCGTGTTTGGAGGAAGAAGAATGATGAGTACCATCCCAAGAACACCATCCCTACTGTGAAGCATGGGGGTGGTAGCATCATGTTTTGGGGGTGTTTTTCTGCACATGGGACAGGGCGACTGCACTGTATTAAGGAGAGGATGACCGGGGCCATGTATTGCGAGATTTTGGGGAACAACCTCCTTCCCTCAGTTAGAGCATCGAAGATGGGTCGAGGCTGGGTCTTCCAACATGACAATGACCCGAAGCACACAGCCAGGATAACCAAGGAGTGGCTCTGTAAGAAGCATATCAAGGTTCTGGCGTGGCCTAGGCAGTCTCCAGACCTGAACCCAATAGAGAATCTTTGGAGGGAGCTCAAACTCCGTGTTTCTCAGCGACAGCCCAGAAACCTGACTGATCTAGAGAAGATCTGTGTGGAGGAGTGGGCCAAAATCCCTCCTGCAGTGTGTGCAAACCTGGTGAAAAACTACAGGAAACGTTTGACCTCTGTAATTGCAAACAAAGGCTACTGTACCAAATATTAACATTGATTTTCTCAGGTGTTCAAATACTTATTTGCAGCTGTATCATACAAATAAATAGTTAAAAAATCATACATTGTGATTTCTGGATTTTTTTTTTAGATTATGTCTCTCACAGTGGACATGCACCTACGATGACAATTTCAGACCCCTCCATGATTTCTAAGTGGGAGAACTTGCAAAATAGCAGGGTGTTCAAATACTTATTTTCCTCACTGTACATGTGTCCACCTGTCAATATTACGGAAATCAAATTGTCAAATTCTGCAAAAACTAGGTGCTTTCATGTGCTTCAGGTGCTATTGACCAATATCATCCACAAAGTGAATCATGGGGGTATCAACATCATGGAATGGAGATTCTTCCCAGTGAGAGGGACTAGGAGACTGGGCAGGACGGTAACACTTGCAACAACCCCACCAAGTGTTGGTTGCACAATTGTGCGCCATGTTTAGTTAGTACCAACCATGGCACAGCTGACAAGTTGTCTATTTTTACCTTGGTGTCTTGGGGAGCCTACACTTCTATTTAATCCCTTTGCTTAAACCAGTTTTATGTAATCACTAGGGTTGGGTATCGTTTTTTTTTTTTTCGATACCGGTGCTAAAGCGGTACTTTTAAAACGGTGCTGGTGCCTAAACGGTGCCTGAACCGATACTTTTTAAGAAAGTTAAAAAAAAAAAAGAAGAAAAAAAAGAAGGGTACTCAACAACAGTCGGCGACATTTAAGAACAACATGTTTATTACTACGGCCATATGGTCAAAATTAAATGATTTAATAGTAATGTAATAACTATAACTTATAATAAACAATAACTTATTTCACCAGTAAATTGCTGTTGAATGACAAAAACAACCACCAGATGGGAAAAGGGAATTTTACAATAACTTTGAATGCACCGCGAAGCTGTAGGTTACCAGTTTCAGTGAACGCACTGTGTTTTTCCGACGTCGGCATCTGCTGCGCTGCAGAGCAGACTGTTGCGTCCCGGTGTTGAAATACAGTCACACTTTACACTGTTTAACGTTAGCTGTCAGCATTTTAACCGTGTTTAATCCAGCTGCTAGCTAAAGGTAGGCTAACGTTACCTGCTGTTGAGTGTAGCGTAAAGTCAGGCACCGAAATAAGGCACCGAAATTTTCGTTCTTATTCGGTCTCGTTACTACCGTTTAGGTCGGAACCGGTACCCTATTGGCACCGCGTTTCGGTACCCAACCCTAGTAATCACTAAGATTTTGTTTCCACTGCCTCATCATCATGCTAACAGATACTGGCTCCTAACAGGTATACTGTAAAGTATGCAATGTCTTTAGGATAGACGTTTGAAAATCAGAAGGAGAGAAAAAAAATACACAAGAGATAAAAACTTTAACATTAAGTAGCAAAAGTGGGGAGAAAAGACAAAGCAAGAAAGTGAGAAACAATGAATACAAGGGCAGAAAAGTCTGAGATATGCCAAAGTTAGAAGAGCATGAAACATCAAGGCAGTGTGAAATATTCTGAGAACCCACAGACGTGAGATAGGGAAATGAAATTGCATCACGTAAGCAGGCAGAATCAGCGTATGCAGACGAATACGAAGGTTATGCTCCCACAGAGATAGGATAAGGGTTGTTTTGATAACTGTTAACACAACCACTTGCTTCATCTGCTGACGTTCTGCAGAAGGGAAGAAACATATCAAGCTGCTGAAGGTAGAGTTATTCAATGAAGGGAAATTTCTCAGAGAACCTGACACGTAACAGTGCTTACACAGACATACAAGAACACACAGGTTTTCCTGGAAAGATGGTCCACCTCTGTCCTGCAACCTTTTGTTAAAATGCTAATCGATATGTGAAACTTTAACCCTCAAAGTTTTTTCGAGGCCAAAGCATCAGGGTGGAGTGAATCCTGAAATGGATGCTAACTCAAATCTCTTAGTACAAAGATATTGCATGTGTTAAGAGATCATTCACCTGCCCTTTCCACTGCTGTCAATCCACCACTCCTATTTAATATATGGTTGTGACAGCAGGATAGGGATGCCTCATGCTTAAGCAAAGTGTCTACTTTTCCCTTGGTGTGAATCATACCTGTAATTCTCTGTCAGGTAGCAGCCCCAGCTCCTCACAGCAGTCCTTGCAGATCCTTAGGAAGATGTAGTCCTTGGTCTTCTCCTCGATCACAGCTTCGTAAACACGCTCTTTGACCCCAGGAGGCGGGTGGCTGCTGACCCCCTCACGGCCAAATGGCAGCAGCAGAACTGAATTTACCTTGGTCATCACTAGCCGTCCAGCCAATGTGTCCTGAGGTAAGGAAAAAGAAACTGTTCAGGAGAGCTAGCTAGCTGACACCTTGGGGCTCTAAGCGCCACAAATAAGTAGCTACAGTACTTAAGAGTGAAAAGGCAGAAACCAATGTTGTTTATTGCAAGTTTGTTGCAATTACAAAATCAACCAATCCAGTTACCTCAGAAAGTGTTTCAGTGAGTTTGAAGCGTGCAAAGAGCTGTCCATTCTGGGCATACTTGGCTCCAACAGAAATGCCTGTCAGCATGAAGCTGGTGACCAGCTGGAGATTCACTTTGATGTTAAACCTGGGGGGACAAACATGGACATTTGGTTATGCCGTTTCAGACCTCTAGCTTTAGCTTATAAATCAATGTAATTTTTTTTTATAAAAATCACAATATTGTTTAGTGGAATGTTATTGACAAACTTATACCAATGTAACAATATGTCCTCCTGTGACTGAGGCACATGTGTATCCTTCCTTTACTGCAGGCATTTTTACCCTGGTATTGTTCTGCTTTCTGGAAATTCAGCCTTTTTCTACATATTTATACATAGGTTGCTGTATATTCACACTCTTGCCAGTATTATACATTTTCTCTTAAGAAAAGCTTGTCTCGACCTATTACATTACATGTCATTTAGCTGACGCTTTTATCCAAAGCGACTTACAATTGCTATATATATACTATGGGTTAAGTGTCTTGCTCAGGGACACATTGGTTGATGTATCGCAGTAGGAATCGAACCCGGGTCTCCCACACCAAAGGCATGTGTCATATCCACTGCGCCATCACCACCCATTACCTAAACAAGTCAGTGCATCAAAGTGGCGAAAGCCCTGCTTGCCAACTGAAAATGCCTGTTTCTTCTTAGTCTTACCACATTTCCAAGTTCATCATGCATGCATGCCTCAGGCATTTGAACATTCTAAACTTTGATTCACCACAGTGGTGCCATAATGTCCTGCATACCATTTACTAATATTGGCAGCACACAACTTAAAAACAGCTATGCACGGTTATAGTGAGCACAGAGTGGTGATGGTGAGAAAGATGATCACTTTGAAGCCTGTCATCACACTGTGCATACGCCAATGTGAATCTCACACAAAAAAAAAAAAAAAAAAATCACATTTACTGTCATTTTGTAAAAGCCTTAAACATTCTTCACAATGTAAGGTCACCGAAATAAAACCTTGTTAGTGAGGAACCTAAAAAGGAGCTTCATTATTTTGAGTCAGTCCTTTGAAGAAAAACAAGCATTGGCACAAAGCATATCTGTGCACACATTGAGGGGGAAACCGAAGCACTTTTGGGTTCTTTCAGTTTCAGACTGTATTAGATTGGTCTCTGCTGGATTTGAAGTGATGAAATAGGAAGTAATATTGGTGATGAACGCTGATGGACGATTGACATACGCAGATAAGTTAACACATTCTGCATTTGCAAACCAGTGGTGTTAAACAACCAAAGGCACATTTGAGGTTGTTATGGTTTTGCATCAGTGTTCAAGATTAAACTAAGAGCAAAGAGGAAAGCAGAGACATTTGTGTAGGGGGAGAGTCCACTGTACTCATATCACTGAATGTGGAATTAAGCATTTACTGTAATTTCACCTGTAATTAGCATCACACTTAGGTAACATTATATTCCTCATCTACCTCCAAGGTGAGGACACCAAAAGTGGGAGTCAATTTATGTGTGAGATAACCCCCCCCCCCCAACACACACACACACACACACACACCACAATGAAGGTCGAGCCTGACACCTTGTGGTGGGTTGACATCTCATAGCAAATTATTTATACCACTCAACCTCAGACAAGGTCCATATTGGTATGGCATTTCCTATATCATATTTTTACTGATGCACTTACATTCAAATGTGAAGGTTAAATGTCAGTAGCTTGCATTAGTTCTTGCTGTCAACGCAGTACGGCTATGGTTTTAAATTAGCACCATAAATAGGACGCATCAGATGTGACTGTACATATTAGAGACACAGACACGCTTACAATTCTGTCATTACAGATTTATCATGTATTGGTGTTGCAACTAAGGATTTTACATTTTACTGCTTTGGCAAAACATCCTTTTGGTTTTTTCCTTTCTTTTTTGTTTACAACATTCTAATTTGTTTACCAGATAGAAATATTCTGACATACTTTGCCAGGGTTGGAATAATTAAGTCCTGGAGATGTTTCCATCAGTGGAGAATTAGGATCTGGTACACTTACCTACTTGATAACATTTAATATCACCAAGCAGGCTGTTACTGACTCTACACTATTATCAACTTATTTTTAGCAGTCCACAGCAAATTCATACTAATTTTAGTCTGCATTAAACTTTTGTCATTTAATTGAAACAGTAACACATAGCTTGCAAATGCCTTGGCTAGAATTATTTAAATCCTATACCAGTTACACCAATGTTCACCTGCTTCCTCAAATGAAGGCATTCCAAACGGATACTTTTTGCCATATGCCTTAGAGCCTGAGCACCGACTTATCACAGATATACAAGTTTATATGTAGTTACATTTTATGTTAAGAATTTGCTGATATATTGTTTGTAGGGGTGACCCCGAATAGTCGAAGATTCGATGCATCGATATGTGGAGCCTGATTCGACCACCAATCTCACA
>NC_050176.1:8990782-9050782 GCF_008315115.2 Sander lucioperca
AAAGGATAGACAGACGTTTATTGTTCCCAAAGGGGAAATTTGTTCCTACAAAGTGTGCGTTATGTCTGCATCCAGAACAAAACTACATTTACATACTTAAGGACAAGAGGGTGGTTAACAGCATTTATTATTGTAAGTGCTTATTTAACCAATTGTGATCTTCAAAAAGCAATTTCTTAAAATATTTAAAAACTAAAACCACTACAAATTGCGACATGCAAAAAAAGCATACTATCCAAAAATTACTGGAAAACAATCTACAACTTGACAATGATGTAAAACTGTGATCACAGTGCAATGGATTCCTCCTGTCGTGTCACTCCTTTATATTTTATATACGTTGACAAAACTTTTCGAAAACCTCTAGATGACCTTATTGCTTTTAGCATACCTTCGATAGAGGCAGCATCCACCATGATCCGCTGCATCAGCACAGGTTCTGACCCGAAGTCAAAAACAACGGTCTGTCGGAAGGTACCAAAGATTTCTGTGCTGAATCCCACTGCAACCTTGTAGAGACAGTGGTCCAGGCCATTGTCTGCTGCTACTGTCAGAACAACAAAGTTTTGTATAAACGCAATTATCTTGCAATCTATTGTAGACAAAACGAAAGAGATGGAATAACGCAGGTTGAAATATCCACTTGCCTGCAAAAGTGTAGAAACTTTTTAAATCAAAAACTGCAGACCAACGCAAGATAGGGCCAATACATAACTAAACCCCCAAAAACACACCTTGTCTGGGATCTGTAGCTAATCTTAACAATACACACCTCCTGTTTCCTCTGCTGGAGTCCACTCTTGGCAGCCTTTGGGGAGGGCTTGAAGCCGGTCCCCAGCTGACACACCTGTGATGAAGAAGTGTGGTCGGTGGGCATCATAGAGCAGCGCAATTCGGTACAGCTTTCTAGCCGGCTAGTCAAGGAGAAAGAGAATCAGAACATTCACATAATCAAAAGATGATCAGGACCAATTAGCACTGGCAGGTGTGCAGTGCAGAATATTGCCTTATTTTTCAGTGTCATACTGACAAATGATCTGGCTAGACAAAGACAATATTTGAGTATGTAGATGCTTTGTATTCAACATTTCATCCTACCTTGCACAAGAAGGAGAAGGTCCAGGAGTGGGAGGATTTTTTGGTGGTGACGGTAACAGAGAGGCTGGAGCTGGTTTCTACATTCACTCCTTCTAAATAGTCACTTAGCTAGGGAAAAAAACACACAGATGGTTAGACAGAATATATCACTGCAACTGTACTCCGAAATCTTTTGCAATAAGTAGTCTGTCAAAAAGGTGCAAATATATATGGGTTAATGCCTGACGAGGTGGCCATTATCAGGAATTAATGGACGGCGGCGAGGCCAGAACGGTTGCCTTTGTCAAAGTCAATTAATTACCTGGTAAGGGACAACTCTAAGGGCATGAACTCGCTTATACCATGGTAAATTGCAAAAAAAAATGTTTAAGACCATTCAGTTTTTTTAAACAATAACTGTTTTCCTGGTAACTTCTGAGGGTTTGACCAATACCTGGAACATTCATTATCATCCCATAAGGTTCTTATGCAATGCAAACATTGTTCACTGCTCCAGTAAATAGGATGGACCCTAGATACAACTTGCAACGCTTGGCAACAGGAAACATTCCTAGCCTGCTCAGCTCATAGAACTTTTTGGCTCGGATGCGAGCCAGAAAGCTAACGTTATGCTAGCAAGATTCAAAGTCAATAACATTATGTACGGTTGACAATCAGTGAGTATAATTGTGTAAATCAGTATGTTTACACAACAAGACAAGCTAGCTGTCCAGCCATGTCATTGTCCCCAAATCTTTAAAGACTTTTATGAACAAATGATATGCCATGTGTACTGTCAGCCGCAGCCTGAAGTAGCGAGTTGAAACAGTGAACGAGATGAGAGATGATCCCTGTGAAACAAAGTCAGTTCAGAGGGGCAGTGTAACTTACTTACAGCTTGTGCGTTAGCGCCATGCTGTGGTGTTCAGAGGACGAGGCACTGAAGGACTACACTCAGTGTTGGAAATAAGATATTTTGATTTTTCTTTCCATTTAACGTAGCACATTTATTTAGAACAGTAAACAGTCAGTTTCACTAGAACTCGTCACTAGGTGTCCTATATCCCTTTTTAATGGACATCCTGCAGCTAATCAGAATTGAGTTTTCACCAAGACCATGGTACAAGATAAAGTAAAAGCCTGGTGTTTTATTACTTGAAGTTATAAAATGATAATACGCAAACAAGTGAAAACAAGTGGGTGTATATCTATGTGTAACCTTCCTAATAGGAGAGCACATGACCAACAGAACTGGTAAATTTAAAAACTGAAACTCAGCTACGGTAGTCAGTTTGGTGTTTGGTGTGTGTGTTTGGTGTCTGTGTGTGTGTGTGTGTGTGTGTGTGTGTGTGTGTGTGTAAACAAAAGCTATTTGCTGGGTTGTACAAGGTTGTTGGTGCAGCCCCCACTAGAGTTACAAGGTGAGGGGGTTATGAAAGTTTGGAGAAGTTTTTAATAAAAATCACAGTACCATACAGACGTATTTGGGTTTGCCTTTCTAGGAAGTGAACCTTTGCCTTGGCATGGTATTTTGTCTGTTTTCTATCCATTGAGCCACTTTTGAGTTTGCAAGCACTCACCACTTTCTCTGGGGAGAGAGAATTCATCCACTTCTCTATCAGGGTCTCCATGTAGTTCTCAGTGAAGTGTTTGCTCTCCTGCTGCTGTTTGAGGCGGATGAGGCGTGACGCATAGCGCTTTTGCCACTCCATCAGCTCCTCCTGGGAGTGGGCTGACGTACACTGGGCCCCGTACCGACACAGACCCTGCTCCAAGTACCTATAGCAAAGACAAACTGTGTGCTGAACTGGTGCTCTCTCTCTCTCTATATATATATATATATATATATATATATATATAAATAAAAATGGAAATAGTTATTTACATTTTTAATAGTAACACATTTAAATTAGCATTTCTGTAGAGCATCTGTAAATGATCAATAAATTATAGTTTGTGCCAATATTAAGCATCTTTAAGTGTCAATTTTATGCCAAAACTGTATTCCTGTGTTTTTAATCCAAAACATTTTAACATGGCCAAAAATCCTTCAAAACAGCATTTGACACAATCATGAACTGAAAGCCCTAACTTTCCTAGGGCTGTACCAAATGGTTCGAAGCTTCAAAACTTTATTTATAACGCTGAAATTCAAATGCTACACAGCTTCTTTTTTTGCATGTCCAACCACTCATTCTGTTTAAACCCAGTATTTCTGCACAGTTGCAGATAAAGATGAGGCTAACATTTCCAATAACTCCAGAGCGTTGTGAAGTCCAAGAGTCAAACTTCAGTGAAAACATTCTCAACAAAAAACACAACAAAATTCTGTTTCAATCCATCCTGGTTGGCATTTAGCCTTTCAAAACAATTTTCACTGCAGCCAAAAAACAGTTTGCTTTCCCGCTTGCCGCACACAAAGGGAGGCACCTGTATTTTTTACGGGCAGTATAGCAGCAATCTAGTTTGGCTTACCAGATGTACAGTGCTGGGATAAGGCCTGACATCCGGCGCGTTCCCTTCCACTATCTATTTAGCAAGGGCGCCGTTGCTGCATCTGGGGCTTAGCGCCGTCTAGGACGGTTACGATTGGTTTAGAGAAATACAAACAAGCCAGAGCGGTTTTTTACCCTATCCCTGAAAAGATAAGCGGTTTAGCCAATACATACTCCAGCACTGATACAGCGTTGTGGAGATAGGTCAGGCCATGCGAAACTAGCAGCAATCTAACAGCACCATAAATTACATTCATTTAACCACAATAACAAAACATCTGTTTGGGCTCTAACTATTATAGTAAATTACGTTGTTACAAAAGAAAGAGCACATTGATTCAATAAAAAAAACGTATTCATTGAATATGATGAATCCATTTATTCAAATTGAGGATTTTGTTACAAGGATTTAATGTTGTTTTTTTTTTTTAGGGTGATGTCTAAAAAAAAAAAAAAAACTTTCAAAGAAAGTTTTCAAAAGTTTCAAAGAAACCTCATTTGAAAACCTCAATAAAACGCTTTAAATGTAAAAGAAATGACATTTGCTACAGCCCTAATGTTTGCAGTCAATAGCTGACTTGTGGATTTACAATATTTAATAAAAGGCAAATACAAGCTTGACACTGTCTGACCCACGCAACAGTAAATTCTGCTGGTGGTGCTGCTGCAGTAGGACATACTAGGGGCTGTGACAGAGAACTCAAACTCAAAATCAGGGAAAGCTCACAGGACTTGGTCTAAGGCTCAACAAATTAATTAGCATCCTTTCAAACAAATATCCAAGATGTATACTAATGTTTATAAAAGTAAAGAGAGAGAAATTTAAAGGTCATGGCAATTAAGTAACGTGAATCATACTTTTAAAGCCTTCAGTGTAACTGAATGACATCTACTACTTCCTGAAAGCTATATTGGTCAGTTTACTTTCAAATGCCTGTCTTTCACACAATATAGAACAGCAGACATGACATATTAATTTCCCTTAGCAATATTGTGGATAAGAGATACATTCTTCATGACTCACACCATGTGAATATTACCAACCAGCGTGTATTACCTTTTACAGAGGGTGTACTCCTCACTGCTGGTGACTCCTCGGGGAGGAGGCCGAAACTGCCAGCCATCTTGGACCTCTGTAAATATACACAGCCAAGTGGTCAATATCCCACTAAGCCAAAGCCTTCAAAAACATCCTAAAATGAGCTTCAGCTTGTAACTGGTTTAGAATGTGCTGCCAAGCTACCAAATAGCTACGATAAAGACATTCTAAACATGAATAATATCTACTGTACTTCAATACATGTGAAATTTTGGTAGCAAGCACATCACCATTTTTTTTTTTCCAAGTTAAGGGATGTACTGCTTTACAAGCTTTACAACCCTCTAACAAGTATTGACAACAACTCATGCTACAGATTTGCTCACCTTCCTCCTGGTCATCTGTGTACTCTGGTGCCATCTCCCTATTTATAGCCTGACAGAGACAAAGATCGGGCAGGGTGGGTGGAAATGGGGACAGAAAGATCATTACTATTATGTGAACTACTAACATAGCGATACAAGCAGTTGGACCTCTGGACTTATTACAGACAAATAAGTAATAAATCCACAACAGCTACAAGCTAGGCAGAGGAGCACAAATTAATTAAGTTAGTGTTGGAAATCAATCCATTAGTCATCTTTATGACTCTCGCTGCAAGCATTAAACCATCATCTATATAACCAGCAAGCATAAAAAGGTATGACCGAAGAGGAAAGAAAGCACAACAGTAAGGTGTGCAGCCCTGCAACCAGAAGTACTTACCTCTATTTCTGAGAAGAGCATTTTTAATCTGGTAAGGTCTTTTGTGACAATGCCATTCTGTAAAAGAAGGTAGAAAAGCATCTTCATTACACCAACAGACTGCAATCAGTGCCTTCAGTACATTTTTATGATAACTATAAAAAAAAAACAAAAAAAAAAAACACTGCTTTGGAATAAGCTGGCAGACGTTGCCTAGCATAATCATATGTATCATGTAATTTCCAAATATCTACAGGCAAGGCATTTAAATCCATTTTAAAAGCTGCACTATGCAAGTGTGAATATTTGCAGCTCCAATCAGCAAGGAATACAAGTGACAAAAACGTCTAACCTCATGCATTATCTAGATGATGTGCTTACAGTTTATACATTGCTCGTTCAATTTGTCACTTCTGTGGGTAGATTTCCTGCCCGTAACTATACCTGACACCAGACTCTATCGAAATATGGTGAATTTGCAGGGTCTCAGTGGTGATTAGTAAGGAATTCTCCATTGCAGATGTATTTTATGGTTCAAAACTGATACCTGCGATTTTTTCCTTAAAAGACCAAGGCTTTAATTAACAAAAGGTGTTAAAAATATAACAATAATAAAAATGTTAATTTGTCTTCTCATCCTTCTCTAGGGCAGATCTAGATGATAGATAAATCCTAGATAGATGATCAGATAAAGCATTCAAATATGTAGTAAATACAGTCCCAGCTGACTGGCTGTCCTGTTTCTGATTTTTACACTTAGGCATTTAAGCAACAAAAAGTCTTCAATAGGGCCTATTTTTCATTTACTACTGACCTTACTACAAATGAGAACCTGTGTCAGCTCTTACAGAACAGATCCCAGCAGAGCTTCTCTAGTCTGGTTTATAACTCCATTACAGGTACCTGATTTGAGTCACTTGATAGGTTTAAAACAAGCTAAAAAAAAATTCTAACACACTTGCATGACACGCCACAGGACAACTAAACTCCACACACACAGGGCCAAGATGTAGTGGCAAACAAAAGAAGAGTTTTCTGCATCTCTAGTGTTCCCTTTCTGATTGTCAAAAACTTTGTGTGCATGAGAAAGCCCACTTTTAGAGTGAAAACACTGAGAAATACGGTAAGTCAAACAAATCCAAGGAAGTACACTTAGTATAGGAGAAGTGTGAAAAGGTGGGTGTCAAAAAGAAGGGGGTGTAGTCAAAGGAGGAAAGATAAGCTGTGTCAGAATAATGTTTCTTTGTGACAGATATAGAGAGACCTGCCTTGCAAACAGGATTGTCCACACTTGCATAAAATGTTGGATGACCTTGGGACCAAGCTCAACCTTTGAATGTGTGTGAGAGAGAGAGAGAGAGAGAGAGAGAGAGAGAGAGAGAGAGAGAGAGAGAGAGAGAGAGAGAGAGAGAGAGAGAGAGAGTGTGTGTGTGTAGGCAGGAAGTGGTTGCAAACAGGAGAAGAGTGGAGCTGGGGGAGGCACCATGGCAGCAAAATGCATGTTGAAGTATGAAGACAGCGGTTGGGATTAGCAAAGAGAGGGAGAAGTCAGACAGGCGACAAAGTGGGCCCATAAAAAAGTGACGCTCTGTATGTCGGTTACATCCACAAAGTAGCACTGTTATAAGTAGGCCACTACAACTCACCTTGTCTTAGACATTTATTTTTCATGTGGCTCTTTTTCAATTCAGAAGTAAGCCTTGTAGAACATCATTCCAACATTAGTTAGGAACCTTTTAACAATACTAATTTACTCCACTGTGGTACATAGTTTAGATGATCCTGAAAAATGTTTTTAATCCGTTTTTCATGGGCCATATGTTTCTTCTATGTGTAGCATACTTTGCAAAACCACCATGACTATCTTAATCATCAAGCACACTGTATCTAATATTACGGTAGCATCTCAGATCACTTTGAAAGTCAGTTATGTTCATTATCATTCAGTATTTAAACCCCTCCCATGTCCTGAAAATGTCCATAGAGGAAATTATAACCTCTACAGGCACAGTAATTAAGCTTTAATATGCACTTTGGCATTACATTCTAATTACAGTCAATATGTAGGCTGACATATACATTGTCCAATAATCATACCATTGGCTCTCCATACAAGGCTTTAGAGAGGATGTTGGCCACCTCCTGCAGGCTGCCATCCATAAGCATTGAGCGCAAGCTGGCCTGTAGCGAACCGTCTCCCCTGGCAATCTCTTCTGCCAGGACTAGGACAGGATGAGGAATACACAGGGAACATGTAGGGAGAGAATTAATTCAGTACATTCAGTTAGGGTTTCGTCCAATATATGTAATTCGTTTTTTCAAGCCTACAAACATTGTAGATTTGAAGCAATGCCAATAACCCAATAGACAGTAAATAAGTAGGATTCTGCAAAGAATTGAGGCCAAATTTGACATCTCGTCTGCTACACTGAGGCAATGGCATGTTAGAACTTAGGCTAACTTCTACACACTTTGTCTGCCACTCGGTAGAAAAAAACGACTACTGTATACAGTATCAGCAGATGGTTCCAATTTGAAATGCTACTCACCATGTTTGCAGTCTTCATCTGCTTCATCATAGTTTTTCTGTTGGCAGAAGGAAGTTAAAGTTAAAAAGTGGTAACCATAACAAGTGGGAATACTTTGTGTTGGAGGGTCAGAGCTTCAAATTCACATTAGCTCCAAGAATGGCTATCTTTGCCTCACAGCGGAGTCCCTCACACTATCATTATAGACTTAAGTAGTTTCCATAATCTTAGGGCTTAAGTTACTGGTGTAATTTTAGTGCTCTGGGAAGATAACATAACAGTACCATGGAGGAAGAAAGTAGGGTTTATTGTTCTCATTTCTAGCATTCTCTTTATGATAATTTACCAAGTGATTAGAAGTACAACAATGAATTTAAAGCAAAATGATCAGCCTACGTCATTTTAGTATAATGAATTTATTTAAGAATAGGAGAGAATTATATTGTATTTGGTAATAGGACCTTTCAGAGATCTGTCTCAAAGTTAAGATTTTTAAAGATTCTCAAAGAAGGATATCCCTCCCCCTCCTGCCATAACTAAGGTTGACTGGTATGATATAAAATGAAAAAAAATGTGTGGGCCACAAAGCAACAGGGGAGGAGGGAAAGAGTGGTCATCTAAGACTATAGGTTGTTTGCTGGCTAGGGCAGCAACAATTTAGAGCTGCAAAGATTAATCGATTAGTTGAAAACTATTAAATTAATCGCCAACTATTTTTAGTTTTTAAGTGATTAATCAGTTTGATTCATTCATTTATGAAAAAAAATCAAAATTCTCTGATTTCAGCTTTTTAAATGTGAATATTTTCTAGTTTCTTCACTCATCTATGACAGTAAACATAATATCTTTGAGTTGTGGACAAAACAGGACATTTGAGGACGTCATCTTGGGCTTTGGGAAATAGTGACCGACCATTTTCACCAATTTCTGAGAATTTATATACCAAAAAACATATTGATACATCAAGAAAATAATCAACAGATTAATCGACAATAAAAATAATCCTTAGTTGCAGCCCTACAACAATGCTTAGACAGCCACTGTCCTCACCAGCTGCAAGAAGGCAGCAATTCGGTAGAGCAGGGCACGGCTGCGGAGGAGTCCGGCAGCAGCGACAAGGGATGAAGGGCTCGGTGGGACTGGAGCACCGGAGGGTGGGGCTTGGGGTGCAAGGACCACCAGGGCGTCCGTGCTATGGCTGACTGCCGCCTCGTACTCCTGCTTGGCTAACGATCTGCTGGCTTCTTCACATGACTTCTCCGCTCTCCTGTCCGCCATGACTCAGGGACAAAACTTCTGAAATCCGAAAAAGACAACAAAGACATAGTATGAACATCTTTTCTGAGGCAGGGTTGGGCAATAAGAGACCAGAAACTGCCACCCCGATTAAAGTGACAAAACTTGGCTATAGCTGATGTTAGGGCTGAACGATTTTTGAAAATAATCTAATTGCGATTTTTTTCCCAAATATTGCGATTTCGATTTGATTATTTTTTTAAGCTCTTTGTCTTCTGTATTATTCAACAAAGACAAACAATAAATCATTTTATAGTATGAACACACAATTACACACTAGACAGTTAAACAAGTAAAAATATAGTATATATATACACACACACACACACACACACACCAGTGTAATTTTTTACAGTGCACAGAGAAGAGCTGCCTCCAGCCCCTCCCCCTCGTGAAGTTGCGTGCTGCCATGTGCACTTGTTCAGAGAGGCTATCGTTGCGTTAGCTAGTTGCTGGTGTTCTTGCCGTGGGATTAACTGTACTAATAAAACCGTTGAAACACCGCGGCCACGCTGCTGTGAAAGCTCCCCGAACGTCATTTATCAGAGTCTGGTTGTTACCCCTCTCAGTGGCAGCTCCTCCACTCCATATCTTTATAATGGAGCTAACCGCTAACCGGAGCTAACCGCTAATCAGAGCTAGTTGCCAACCGAGCCTTGAGTTCTGTGTGCCTGTATCCATTAACTGCACGTATGGACTCGAACCACAATAAAACCCTTCATTTTATTAAAATGGCTGTAAAAGTTTTAAACTACAACTCAGAGTTGTTTGAATGACAGAAATCAGCTCAAGGTACAGTGTAGCGTTAGCATGCTAGTTGATGCTTTCTCTGCGGAGTGCAGACTGATTTGCTCTCGCGAGTCATGTGACCAAATCGCAGCCTTTGCGATTAGGAAATCGCGTTTTAACATATCGCGATATTATCGCAAATGCAATTAATCGTTCAGCCCTAGCTGATGTGCTGGGTGAAGGAGGTGTGATTGTCATGTCTACAAAGTTGCAGTATTGCACTGGATTAGAAACCCTTTAAATAATTGTTTTAATAAACGGAAAACCACAATGTACATCCATTCCTAGACAATGCTTACTCTGATATAGAGCTGCTTTGTGTACATCAACATTTGACAGCTGCTCCACAGTTTAAATGCTGACATTGGTTGAAAACTAAAAACATTTTCTTTGTACTTTCATTTGTACTGAAAATGAAGCAAGGTTTTTCAAACTCCCTGCAACAGTTCAAGACTGACATTCCTCTCACCAGGGATTGTACACAAAACTCTAGGAATCTTCTTTTTTCCACAGGAACTGAAATAACACAACCGTCATCCTAGGCACTGAAAAATTGTGAACGTGATAAATTAATCTAAATTAATCTAACTGGCTGTGTGTATCCAGACTTTTTGTTTCTTGTTAGCTAAAGCATTCTCACTGGCTGTAGGTTAGGTTCTAGTCAAGAGTGGACATGCAAATAGATCAGACCATTATACTGACTATTTGTAAGTACATACCAGGTTATACAATCTGAGAAAATAAAACCTACAATACACCCACACACAACTATTGGTGAAACTCGAATTTCTATTTGTTTGCTTCACTTTCCAACTTAAACTTGACATGTAATGACCAAGTTTCTGCCATCATTTTTGCATCTCAATAAAACTGAATTGTGAAATACATTGTGTATTTTTGAGAACTTCAATGACTGTATAAAATAATGTAACATTAATGCCTTAGGTTTGATTGTTTTTCACATCTCATAGCACAAGAACACTCAGTACAAAACCTTCAATAAATGCTTTACGGTGCAATTTACAGAAAATTAACTTATAATAACTTATAATATCCACATTTTTTCCCAGCAAATAGACAGTGAAATGTTAAGAGAAGGGGAGATCAGAGAAACACAGACAGAGAGAGAGAGAGAGAGAGAGAGAGAGAGAGAGAGAGAGAGAGAGAGAGAGAGAGAGAGAGAGAGAGAGAGCTCCTCTCTATTTCTCTTGGGAGTGGTGGTTCACTTACTGACACTTTTAAACATCATAAATGTGTACAGCTGACAGCCTAATCCCATTCATCCACTCCAGAAAATAACTCAAACAGATTACAGATGGACAAAGGGTCAATCTTATATGGAATATGTCAGGGCCACAGAGGTAGAACAATAGCCTACATATTTCCATCCTTGAAAGTAGGGATGCAACAATTATAGATTTTGTTGGTACGATTATAGTCTGCAAAAAAATGTATTATGCATTAATTAATTTCACTGCTAATGTATGAAATCACATAAACACTCAATGTACAAACTAGATTTTAATGTGTCATGTATTGCTGCCTTTGGAAACAGAAATAACTAACAGTTTTGAATGTTTTGAGAATTATTATATGATCAATCATCCAACATGGCATCATGACTTCGCGTAAACATTATCTGTACACATTTTGAGCTATTCGTGTGTACGTTTATGCTGTATACAGCAAACGGCAGTCTGCAACGTCACAGCGTAAACATACACGCCACTTTCTAAAGCCACGTGGCGGGTTATCGTGAGGCTACGTGTTATCACAAAGGCTACGGTTGGGTTTAGGAAACGTCACACGCGGGTTGGGTTTAGAAAAAGAAGAACCGGTTGGGTTTAGGAAACAAGAACTGGGTTGGGTTTAGGAAAAGAACAAACGTGGGAAGTATCACACGCAGGACGCGAAGGAAACGTCACACGCGGGACACGATCCCCGCTCTCCTGGGTGAAAGTCCTGTTTGATCCATCCTCCACCCCGACCAACCTCCCTACGTGGATTTTCGCCCTTTCATACTACTCGCTACGGCGTCAATTCACACACAATCGCAAGGTAATGTAAGTCAAACGGCGTTGATAAACACGCTAAAAAGTATGCGTCTTGATAACACGCCAATAATGGCATACGAATTGGCGTGTCATACATATGGCACTTCATGAGATCAGTCTAAATCATCAACCTTTTTATTTAAATTCATCTGAAAAGATTAGAGACTAGAGATGAATCAGTCACACCATAAACAAAGAAGAAGTTGGCCCTTTTTGGGCTAGAAGCGGCCCTGCAAGCTGGTGTGTCTAAAGTTGAAGGAGCTGCTAGACAAGATGCACCTGTCACAGGGAGATGCGCAGCATGTTGCCAAGGAATAAATGCGATGGAGAGATCTCTTTGCAGCCTTATGTCCCACAGGGGATGAAGAAGAGAAAGTAAGTAACGTTTAGTGTTAACGTCAGTGACATGTTTGAGCTGTAACGTAACGTTATCATCAGTGCACTGACTGTAAATGCAAACGTCGGCTCCTGACTCGTTAGCTGTTAACTGTAACGTTACCGTTAACATTAAACAGGCTAACGTTAGCTAACTGGTGATGTTAATAAGCTAACAAACACTTAAAAACGTTAATAATAAAGTCACTAGCAAGCTTACCAACTTGGGTTGAATTCCCCGTTGCAGCTGCAGCTGTTGTGAGGTCAGGGGCTGGCTTTATGTTTTCCTGGAGTTTGCTAACTTTATGTAATGTTAAAAAAATTGCAGCAGTAAGTTATCCCAGCACGGGACGCCGTTGTACATCACTCTGACAGTCAATACTCGCGGTGACCGGCCCCGGCGTCCGATGTGCCGTGTGTGTGCGCAAACGCGAACGTTTATGTCGTCAAGGAGGTTTAATAAGAACTGCACACACTGCTACACATAACTTGCAGTCAGTTAACACTCGGTGTAGCGGAGCCTTTACGATTAATTAACCTTGAAGTTTCAAAGCGCAGTTAATAGGGAAATCGGTTAATCGCTGCATCCTTTCCTGAAAGGGCAAGAAATTACTTAGACTCCACATGCAATACACATCAAAATTGAATATTTTGTGTTATATACAGTACATGTGTGATTTTGGTATTTAGAAGTTTTAATGTCAAACATAAACCTAATTTCCATTCAAAATGCCACCACTCACTTTGGTGTGAACGCCTCCCAAGACATTATAACGAAAGTCACTACATGAATCAGGCGGAACCAAGTCAGATCTGCCTCAAATATAATTTGATAACACTTTTTCTGAGACCATTTAAGAACAAGATGAGCAGAAGCTGCCACACAAACAATGACTCTCAACCTGACCAGTTGCTAACTAAAATCTTAATTTGAAAAAGGGATTTTTCTCCCTGCTGCACTCTTACTTATTACATGCGACTCTCTGAGACATATTGTAAGACGTCAAAACAAGAACATATCTTATTGAGCTCTGAGAAACGGCCCTTATTTTTTACATTAACGGAATGGTGTTTTGTGGATGGAGGGGATGCCTGCTCACCGAGTCATGTCCTCATGTGGTTGATCTGTGTCATTAAGTCAACAGAAAGAGAGGATGAGGCTCTAAGAGTGGCTCCTACATACCTTATATTCTGGGCCTCTGCTCACACAGTGTACATTCAAATACATTTGCAACTAGCTGGGAAAGCAGTGATCACATGAGAAGCCTAAAGCATTATGTGAGACATTTTTTTTATCATCTCAAGCTCCAAAGCAATAATAGTGGAGTCAACTGTCTGGCATCATGTGACTGCTTAGACTAAGGGTATTAACATAATTGATAATGCAGAATGTGAAGCTTTTATTGAGACTAGACAGTATGACATGCTGGACAGTATGCAGAAGGCAATGGGCGTGTGGTGCCATAAAGCCAACGGTCAACACCAACTATTACCTCTTTTACACCATGTTCAACCCCGACCAGGGTTATCTGACCTGTGTTTAACGCTTCTTTTGTTAATTCAAACCAAGCCAGTCAACACAGGTTGATCCCTGGTCATGACAATTCACATATGACCTGGATCAGAAAGGGGATGTGTCCCCCTTTATTTATTTATTTTTAAATACCGAGTTCAAAGGCCTGCCCCTGACACACCAAGGAGATCGGCGTCCGTCCAAGTTGGTGCGGTGTGTCACACACCGTTGCTACTAGTCGGCCCTTGTTTCGGACGATTTAACATTAGCATCAAAGCTGTCGGTGAGAGGAATTCATTTGATTGGCTATTCAGTTTAAGCAAATTTTTGCAAGACAAAGAAAAGTGAGGAAAGCAAGCAAATGACTGAAGTCAACAGGGCACAGGCAGAAGGCTCTTCTCATTTTTCATCTTCATCTTATCTGATTATTCCAATACACAGAGCTGTCAAAACTGGCCAAAAATGACTTTTGAATAGCCTACAAATCTAGACGCACCCTAGCGGCAGCAAATGTAATTTGCAGCCAGAGGGTCTAGCAACTCTCCGTTGGCTTGCGAGCTGGAAAAGCCAAACTCCAGCCGGGCCAATCACATCGTGTATAGAGTCGGTGGGCGAGCTTAACATAAGGACGGCAGAGTTACGAATGTTTCGCGCAAATTCCCTGCTGCTTCAAAACAAAGACGATGGCTGCTGCTGCTGGCGAACAGCGGTCTGGAGACTTGGAGTTCAGCTTTTCTTTGAGAAAAGAACGGAACTGAAGTCACTCTTAAAAAAGGAAGATGTGTTCAGAGTTTTGCCGACCGGATACATTCTTTGTTACTCTGCTTGGTTGTAGCGCTATCCTATTGCGTGCAGAGGGAATTTGAAAGACAACTGTTTATCCTGCCCCTCGGATTGAGCCCTGCCAATTGGTGAGTTCCCAGACCCAACATCTTGATGTGGGTCTGGCTTGTCAGGCTAACTTTTGAATGTTCCTTCTGAAAAAACACAGAGGTTCTAACTATTAAATTATCTATTTTAAGGGATGCATCGCTGCGTCGGCTGGACATTGGAATCGGCCGACCCTTCCCTTACTGCATTATATTCCACTCGGGCTTCGTCACCACTAGTTCTTTGCCGTGCTTGGTATGTCAGGGCCTTGGGATAACCAATAGTTGATGCAAGATAACTATCATAGCAGTATACTGTACAATGCCCACCTCAAGTCTCTGTGGCCCCAGCAACATGTATTTAATGCCTAGCTAAGAAACAAGAAGCAGCTGGACTACAGCATGATAATCTAAACCTCAGTCTGAGATTACAAGACCTTCACGCCAACCAGCACAGACCTGGATAGAATGGTACACCATGACCTGTTGGGGAACACCAGGGAAACAAAAGCTCAACCTTGGCCAATAACTTAGTAACTTTTGGTCCAATTTCAACCTTACTCGTTTCACCATTGCAGCTTATCTCAGGCTGGCAGAAAAACACCTTTTATCAAAGCAGCATTATAGTTATTATGTGCAAAGATGGCTGGCAAAACAAACGTGTGGTTGCTAATTAAAATTCCACAACAATTT
Source organism: Sander lucioperca (assembly GCF_008315115.2). Classification (NCBI taxonomy): domain Eukaryota; kingdom Metazoa; phylum Chordata; class Actinopteri; order Perciformes; family Percidae; genus Sander; species Sander lucioperca. The sequence continues at coordinate 9,006,255 of NC_050176.1, forward strand.
GCTGATGCTGATTTCCATCCTGGCCCTCACCACAGCCTGGAATTCAGCTTTTGATTATGACTGGCTCAAAGGGAACAGTGAATGTGTGCCCTGTGGCTCAGTAATTTGGGGTTCATTTGTAACAGCTAGTCCTTGAAAGTGAGACAGCAGACAGCTACTGTATGTTAAAGCTGCATTAGCAGTATCACGAAATCATCAAGTAACAGATAATGTCACATCCTGGTAAAAAAAAAAAAATGGCATTTCATAAAAAACATTGATTGGGCATTTCATGTGCCCTAACTGACTATGCGAGAAGAGGGAAAAACTGATTAGACCTGCCATGTTGGCGTAATTTTGCAATAAAGAGCATATTAACACTGCAGTACGATAGTTACTTCTTGAATATCCGGCAACAGGCAACTATGCTTGTAGCAGCTGCTCAAGCACAACTGGCAATGCCTGACCGGCCAGTTCTTGTCTCTGAGGACCATAACATACAGACAACTTCTCTAGCTAATGTACAGTACATGTTGGGTGCACACATGACATGACCAGGGTTGGGTATCGTTTGGGTTTTTTCCGATATCGGTGCTAAATCGATACTTTTAAAACGGTGCCTAAACGGTGCCTGAACCGAAATATATCTAATATATTTATAATGTATATAATATAAAAAAGGAGCACAAAAAGACAGTTGGCGACATTAAAGAACGGCTTGTTAATTGCTAAGGCCATATGGTCAAAATTAAATGACTGATTAATAATGTAATAACAATAACTTAGAACAATGACTTATTTCACCAGTAAATTGCTGGTAAATGACAAAAATAAGCACCAAATGGGAAAAGGGTATTTTACAATAACTTAAAATGCACCACAAGGCTGGCGAATTTCAAGTGAACGCACCGTCTGTGTGTTGTTTTTTCCGACAACGGCAGCTGCAGTCAGACTGTTACGTCCCGGTGCTGGAATCCTCTACAGGGAAATACAGTCACACTTTACACCGCTTAACGTAAGCTGTCAGCATTTTAACCATTGTGTTTAATCCAGCCACTAGCTAACGGTAACGTAGCGTCCCGTGCAGCAATGCTTCTGAAAAAAAAGTCAGGCACCGAAATTTTCGTTCTTATTCGGTCTCGTTACTACCGTTTACGTCGGAACCGGTGCTCTATTGGCACCGCGTTTCGGTACCCAACCCTAGACATGACACAGACTAAATCTGAAGTTAGTGTTGATGTATAGCATTTATCATAGGTTTAACTTCATTTATTTCACACAGAATTAACACTGAGGCCAACAAGGTAAAATTTTCCAACACATGCAATATTTTCCAATGTTGCTAATGACAGCACACCCATCTCCATCTTCTCAGAAAGACACTATATGTTTATGCAAATTTAACATGGACAAATGCATGTCCTAAACCACAAACACTTCAGTGTGTCGTGTACAGTGTCTGACAATATATTACAGCTCTCTCCACAATGTCATCTTTTCCAGAAGAAAAAAAGTGAACTGCCGCCAAGTTCACTTCCTCAAAAAATGAAAACATTCAGATGAGGCAGAATACTATATCTTATGAGTAGGCTGTATGAAAATGTATGCTTGTATACTATATGCACATTAGGGCTGCACAATATGAGGAAAATATGCGATAAAGTTGAATATCGCGATAACGATATTACTTGTGCCAAATAAACAGATATTAAACTGTACTCAGCTCTGCATTTCTGGTGCTTTCAGTATTCTTCTAAAATACAACAAATTGCTTGTTGAATTTAAAACAAATAAAAGGAAATCATTCATAACATTCTTTTATTGAACAAATTGAACATTGAATTGAATATAAAAAGGCACCACTAAAAAAAGAATGACGATGAATTTTCCAACACAAAAAATCTCTGAGTGTCTTTCGCGATGTGTTTATTGCGCCAGTTGATACTGGGGTGACGCTAAAAAAAAAAAAAAAAAAAAAAAAAAAATCGACATTTTGTGCAGCCCTAATCCACTGGCCAATTATGACAAATAATGTTGCAGCACCCATATCGTAATAGGGTTGCGATGGTATGAGATTTTCGAAGGTATGGTGACTTTGCAGAATATGTCACGCTTTCACGGTATACGGTATTACGCTATTATAATTATTATTATTATTATCAGTTGCAACCCTTAAAGACATAAAAACAGAGTTTTTGGGGTGTTGAACAAACTTCTAAATTTAAAAATTATAATTCAAACTTGAAACCATCTTCAAATGGAAGTATGTGTAAAAAGTCTTCCTTTTTTCAATACTGTAGATAAGCAAATGTACATGGAATGATAACCATCAATTTTCATACTATGGTATACCATGAAACCGGTATATCGCTGCAACACTATTACATAATAACACATAGCTTCTCTGGAGCATCTTAAACAAGAAACACTGGTCCAGCCCCTGTTTCCACATATTGTATTTGATTAATGTCAAAACCATAGTTTAAAAACATGCACCACATAAAGAGGCAGTCGCCTTATGCCATTATTGCCATAGTGGCAACTAAGACATTCTAATTCTATCTTACAACATTGAGGGACAACATATAATCGTCAGAATCTAGTTAGCAAATGTTGTACAGTATGAGACATGCAAAATGAGGGTAGGAAGTTGCTTGGGTTAGCAGACAAGGTCTGTTGCTGGGAAAGGGAAACATAGGACTGATCTTAACACAGGACGTTCTCCAATTATGTGAGCTTATTTTAAAAACCTATGCCGCGTTTTACACTTTTACTTGTAACAGTAAGAATAGCTGTTACCTAATGTTAGTGCTTGCAAGCCAGCCAATTCAGAGGCATCAACAAATAGTTTGGCGGGATACAGTGGGTGGACACCTGCCTTGTTTTTAGTGTCCAGTCGTGGGGATCCTACTACAGAGGCTACTGTTTCGACTGCAGTAACGTTATAGTGGAGAAGAAAGCTATTTTTTTTAGCTGAGGATGGTTGTAAAATAACATCGATTGCTTTCATCCTGACATAACGTTATTTGGCTTGACAGTTACGTTATCGTTCGCAGCAATGTGTAGAAAACACGGCTATAAAACTTGCACATTTTCAATCGAATTCAATTATTAGACACCAAGAGAGCAGACACTAATAAACACAAACGTTGGAAATGACTTGTTTCGTCTTTCAGCAGGTAGAGTTTTAGCTAGCTGTTGTTTGTCTAGTGAACTTGTCATGACTGTTGCAAGTCAGAGCGATGACGGCAGCGTTACAAAGCCCTGAAAAATGTCCCCACAATGTTGGTTAACTTGCCGTTTGCGTTTGCCCAGGATAAACAGTGTTGCCACTAAACATGGTATGCGTAGCTAACAGTTAGCTTGCTAGCCAAAACACGGCCTTTCTTGGCACCAAACTGGCAAGCTCACAACAAGAATAGCTGGCTGGTTTGTTAATATTAGCAAGCTAGCTAGCAAGCTGGCTAGCTAGCTAGCTAGCTAGCTAGGTTCGCCGAAACAAAACGGGTTGGGGCCTGTAATTTTGCTACGGTGTTTAGGCGCATATAATTGATATGACATCGTGTTTTACTCCTTGCATGAACTCAAAGCATTCGTCATTATCATAATGATTTGTGAAGGGTATTCGTGCCAGTGGCTTTGCGATGAAAAAGACAACTGAAAGGGCTGAAAATGGGAAGTCAACACTTACCTAGCTTTACTTTCTACGCCATCTTGGATCCACTTGTCAGACCATCGCAAAGCATAGTGGGAATGCACTGATCTGAAGGTTGAGAGGACTGTGTGTGACTGCGTGTGTTTGTGTGTGGCCTCTCAAGGCAGGGATCTTCCTTGTTAAAAAGCGTTTGTCTTAAAATTCTTTTGATTTTATTCATTTCAAACATATAACTTAGGGTTACCATTTACTGTTAATTCTAATAAAATTACTCTTAAATTTATGAACAAATAGAAGTTTAAATGTGATATTTTAGAATTGGCCATATAGGCTGTACAACTGGGACAATAAAAAAAACACTTAATAACTTAACTTGTTTATTTATATGAAAGGCATTCAAAACACAGATGTGACATTTTTGCTGTGAACACACATTTGCAAACTACTTTGGCTTATGTTGGCAGATAAAAGAAATGGGGCAATATATCCTGGGGCAAAATATTTTGTTTTTGATTCAAAACGTGCTGAACAACCAAAGGGAATTATGCTGCTGACTGTCTTTGCTTTTGTTATCCGGAGCTATTTATTATCAGGCTTATTAAACTGTATATGAGATGCCATCAGCAGTATGAGTTTGTATTTTAGCTGGAGAGTTTCTGGTAGAGCCACTCAACTGTCGAGGCTGACATTGTGCTAAATGCTACATGCAAATTAAAAATACTAAGATATTATTAATTATTATATTAAATAGTAAGAAATATATATATATATATATATATATATATATATATATATATATATATATATATATATATATATATCAGAACAAGCTCACTCAAACAAAAAAGGTCAAACCAGTGATGCCATTTCCTGCCGTGTTGATCCATTGCCTCCACTTCTGTATAATAGTCAATTGAATGGCACTGTACTGTATTTGCTTTCCCAGAGCATCCTGCAGATGCTGCCTCTGCTGGAGGTGAAATTGTGATGGTGAGATGGTATCAGTGAAGTGTGAGATGTATTGATGTCATTTAGACTTACCTGGCCTCTAATGACCAGTTATAAATATATATCCATGTAAATCAAAATTGTTTATTTTTGTTTTGGTTTCAATTATGATATATCTATATAAATGTAACCAAACACACCACCACTGTGTTTAGTTTGTAGCCTCAACCTTGGTTATCCATTCTAGATAACATACGTAATGTAACGTTATCAATGTGTTGGCTACTATTTATCGATTTAAAATAGAATTTCAGGTGGTGCATGACCTTGTGTGTGACCACTACTGGAGCTGCTAGTCTTTCTGGTTGCAAAGTGGGAAGGGGGCGGGTTAGTCAGACATGAGGTTATGCCATAGACTGTAAAGAGGGTTATGCATTATGTAGGGCTGTACACTGTAAATGTGCAGGTGGCTGCCAAATTAAAGAAAACACCAACACCTACAGTAAGTTGTTAGGTTACCATAAGCTGTCAGAATAGCTTCAATGCTCCTTGATATCCATTTTACAAATGGAAGCTGCATTTCCTTCACATTTATTCAGAAGTTTTCTTTAGTTTGTCACCTGTCTGTAGGTAGTAGTCAAACTGTCCTACAGAGTGCACACTATAATTCCTCTACCTTGTACACTGTAACAAAGTCAGTTACAGTGGGTGCTCCTAATTCACTGGCATGTGAGGGGTAACCTTTGTTTAAACTTTGACCAGAAATTTTTATAGCAGGGAATTTCTAAAGGTGGATAGAGGAAAATTAAAGCGTTAGGGGCAGACTCAGTCAATGTGAGTTTAAGGTCCTGCGGTTCCGAGTTGGAATTCTGGAACTGCTGTCCTGTCTTCAACTTAACCAAAAGAAATGTTTATTTTAGTTATTTTTTTTTGTATGGAAATGACTACACTAACCAGATACGTAACATTGGTCAAGATTAGTAACAGCATATAAGTAGAAGTCTGATTGTCTCTTGAATGAAATTGTATTGGATTAAAACTTGCAAACATCTTGCATGAACTTGACAAATCTTGATTTACCATGTCAGGTGTCTTGATTTTAGATGAACAAAACTAGGGAAGATTTGTTTTCCTTCTCCAGGTCTCGTTAGGTGAATTAACAGCAATCTGATTTCTAAAACTTAATACAGAATACACATGGATGTGTTGCAGTCATGTTTATAAGAACCTTAAGGGATAGTTTAAATATTTTGAAGAGGGGTTGTATGAGGGCCTTATCCATAATCAGTGTATTGCTTCAGTAGATGACGGTCTGCATGCCTTCAGTTTGGAGAAGCAGATGCAAGGACAGGCACGGAATCTACGTAGGTTGTGCACGGGGATCACTTCAAAAAAGCCAAACTATCCCTTTAACATGTGTCATATTAGAATGTATGCCATTTAGGTTATATACTGTATAAAACCTACATACAAAATGTTAACCAAATGAAAGGGGTTTATTGCCTACATTGCTAAGGATACATTTAAAATACTTTTTTAGCCATGTTTTCATACAGCAACAACTTAAACCACAGTGTATAATCCATTACATGGAAATGGGAAGCATATTTAGAGATCCAGTCACTGACAGATGGGTGCAAAGTACAGAGGTGCTCATGGGTTTATTTTCAAGGTTTTACTGGATAGTAAAAAATGAACAGTTGCTGCGCATGTGCTGCAGATTTAACTCCAATTATATGACATTGTAATTACACTGCATTCAGTGCGCCAATATACTGTATATTCAAAAACATTCCCACAGAAGGAAAAACAAAACAAATATGAACCAAAACATGAAATAATGCACTATGATCTAGTTTCACTGCAGGTTGTGGATCATCTCCTCCTTGGCAATGAGATGTGTGGTCTTATTGACCAGAGACATGAGAGAGTTGAGTTTGTGTGACCAGTCGTTGAGCAGGTCGTTGGGGTCTTTAGGCCTCTGAAAGTTGATGATGCCAGCCAGCCGGTCGACCTTGGCATAGATGGTCTTGTTTACAACTAGGCTGGAGAGGAACTCCTCTGATTCCTGACAAAATATTGGAGCAGACAGACATCACGTTAGTCTTTCAGGAGACCAAATCCTGAGGATTAATTTCCTTACCCAAATCTAAAAGCAACTACTAACTGCTGTCATACTGGCTGAGATAATTAGTAAGGCTGTTACTTACATCAATAGAGAGGTCAAGGAGTCCAGCCATCCTCTTCATTGTGATTCTGGTGTAATATTTGGCCATTATTCTGATGTTCTAGGGGGAAAAGGAGAATTTTATTTATATTTATATTTATATATATATATATATATATATATATATATATATATATATATATATATATATATATATACACACACACACACACACACACACACAAGAATATTATATAATAAGTGTATAAGTGTTTAAGGTTTAAATAGAGAGGCTTCTCAGGTCACACCAACACTAATGGCTGAAAACAAATATGCATGAGTGAAATGCAACCATCCATTACCAATCGCATATAACAGTCTGCCAGTACAGCCACTGAATCTGCTTCAATATCCAAGCCATACTTTTTTTTCCATTTTGCTTGCAGGGCCCATTTACTGCTCTCTAGTAATTTTACCCCATTTACTCCAATTTGATTCATAACCACTTAAATGGGTAGGAATCAATCTTTTGGGTTTTAATATAGCATTTTGAGCTTGAAACCCCTCATTCGCTGTATGCTCAAGGAAGGTTTAAATCAGACAGTTCTACTTTGACTGTCAATGTAAATGTAGTTTCAAGATTTTCATGCACTATTTACGGCCTCACTTTCCATGAATGCTCATCACTCTAACTCAAAACGTCCCCACATTTTTGCCCAGCCAAATTTAAAAAAAAAAAAAATGACTGTTTGATAACATCTAATGCATTTTCCATGGCCAATATTTGTCACGATAAGATGCTTCTTGATGATGAATTATTGGATTGAATGTGCCAGCCCTGTTTGGGACAGCAAGGCAGTTGAGATGCTCTTAGAAAATGTATTTGATTAGATGTCCCCCTGCTGTCAAGCATAAAAAAGAAAATCTCAGTAAAGCCATCTAAATATGTATGCATCAGCTCCAAATGAGAAGAGCCTACACTTGACTGTGGGACTTACGTGCTCCACCACTCTGTTCTTCAGGTCCTTCCACCTTTTCTCCCCCTCTTCTGAATAAGAGAAGACGTCTGTGGCAGGGCTATCAGGTGAGCCCTCTCTCAGCTCTTTCCCATAATCCTCCACCAGGGAAGACCAGCGCATCAGCTCCATAGTCGTGAACTGTTTCAAAAGGTCCCTAGAAATGGGGGAGGAATATAGTGAAAATCCTCCCCGTCCACACCTGGCTATAGTGTTTGCATGTGATGTCAGTACATGAAAGTGGCTATGATCATTGCCCCGAAGTAGGCAACACACAGCAGCCTCTTTTCACACAAAAGTTAGACAAATGTCTCACTTTATATGTGCTGCATATGTGTGTCAGGAAATTCAGTTGCTGGCCACATTTCAACATCTGCAGACACAGACTAATGTTGTCCAGTTGGTTGTTGATTCAGATGGCCTTCACTTTTTAAAGATTTGCTTGTTTTTCTCCTGGTAACACACCTCTGCCCATTCATAGTAGCAAAATGCTCTCACGTAGTTGTGTGTAAAAGTGCTGTAATTACATATACTCTATTGAGAAATTTGGACCCACATCATATCAGGTCTCAGGACCGTTAAGTGTATGGTAAAGCCAACAGGCAGAAGAGCACAAAGTATGTCTTACTTGTATTTAGGGATTTCTTCCAGTTTCTTGTCCTCACTGATTCTGTGCACGAGGTCTGACTGCTCATTGTCGTAAGGGGAAAGAATCACGTACAGCACCACACTCTTCAGGGCCTGAAATACAAATGCATTCATGGCTTTTATAGCAACACGCAAAGTAAAGTTTTAAATTAGATATATAGTGTTGTCTTTTTAGAATCAGAAATACTTTATTGATCCCTGGGGGGGGGGGGGACATTTGTATTATTGCAAACTATGCTGCAATCGTCATTGTTCATAGAAAAAAAAAAGCATTGATCAAAAAGGATGATGTTCACATCCTGGGTATGTGCTCAGAGGAATGTTCTTATGAAAAATCCCACCATGAGCATTGTTTGTGCAAAAATCTAGATTTCAGTACTAAAGGCAAACCTCTCCTTACTAAAGAACAGAGTTTACACTTATTCATTCAGGGTTGGTACAGTCATTTATTTTATTTCCAAACATATTGTTTCTTCTTTAAACGTGGTACTGTACTCCAGCACTAAGGCAGGAAAACAGACAGGAAAATAGTACAGCACAATTCATTTTGTTGCTGCATTACATTTTATCTAGGGCTGCAGCTATCGATTATTTTAGTAATCGAGTATTCTACCGATTATTCCATCGATTAATGGGATAAGAAATACTTTTGTTATATTGAAGAGCAATAATAAACAATAGTTTGGTCAAATTTTCGGAAAAAGCAACATTTAGCAGCGTCTGGTGTGCGACAATAATAATGATCCGTGTGGAAACACCGTTCATTAGCAATACAACGTTGGTAACATTGATTTAACGAAGCTTCGAGGCAAATCATTTTGCATCGAGGATTTTTTGTAATCGAATTATTTGAGTTATTCAAGGAACCGTTTCAGCCCTAATTTTATCATAACCATTTAATCAAAAAAGGGATTTTTAGCAGTGTGAATTCCAGACACTAGTAAAAACGAGCACACTTTCTCATTGACTACAGGAAAAAAAAATTTATATGTTTAATACTATGTAATAGTATACTGTGGCCTTGAGAGAAAGCCTGTGTACCTGTTGCCACTTGCTGCTGTCCTCCAAGATGCAGGGGGTGTCATAGATAGCTCGGTAGTGTTTGCAGATAGACAGGTAGGAGCCCTCATGCTGGTCTACCTGAATCATCAGGTTGTAGTACTTCAGCTTGGACTCCTGAGTTGTCATCAGACAAAAGGGGAAAGGTTAGTGTTACACCAACCAACTCAGTTCAAATCCACCAACAAAGTGTTGCAAAAGCGAACACACAGGCCAGTCACCAAATGCTTTTCATCATCAGTCGTTGTCAAGCCAACAACATAATGCAGTATTTTGTTAACGCTCAATTCCTGGTCTCTGTCTCTTACCTCGTTGCCCTCCTCTTGGAAGAATTTGGTGTTTATCTTCTTGCTGATGATCTGGGTGCGAATGTAATCTTTAACAGCAATGCAAAGCCTCATCTGTTCCAAGATAAACTCCACCTTCTCCTTTTTCTCCATGGAGCCATATGTCTCCACCTGAGAAAAAAAAAATATATATTTTTTTTTTTTATCAATTTCCAAAACAGCAAGCCATTAAACTCCCTATTCACTTAGTTTGTGTAATGTCCCCCTATAGAAATGTGATGACAAAGAATACCCCCAACAACCAAATTCTTTCAAACCCAAAACATAAATATGTGACTATTTGTCCCCACAACAAGTACAGATGTTTCTGAATCTTCGTCCTAAAAGCAAGAAAATGAAGGCCATTAGCCCCCTACCTGCAACTCCTGAAGAATGGAAGCTGCCTCTTTGATCTCTCCACTCTGCTCCTTGATATTGGCCAAGGTCTTCGTCAGCCTCGCACGCTCAATCTCTACATATATCTGCGAGGTGGACATGATTAGTGAAGAGGAGATTATGTCTTAAGTGGAATGGTCATCTAATGGACATTCATTATTGCATTATGTCCCTGTTTTAATGCTTATACTATAACAGTTCCTATTGTAAATCACTTTCAGGGTTTATCCTACCATTACAAGGCTTAGGCACAGCACCCATGCCGTTTTGTGCACCACATAAGCCAAATGAATGTAAAATCAACGTGAGCATCAAAACTAACTAAATGACTTTTCTCAGATCTAAATATTGTAATTGGTCCCCACTGGAACTCTTTAGCAAGTTTAGTCTTTACGCTTTTTAAGTGTTATTTATTTATCATCTGCTCTGGGTGTTCCAATGTTTTAGACACAGATATGGTAATAACAATAGTTCATAATTATTTCTGATTCCACGCACCTAAATTAAGAATTCATATATACGTTATTTTCATGGCCTAGGATAGTTCAATCAAAATCTGTGAAAAAGAGCTACTCTCTCTCAAAGCCAGAAACCAGAGAAGTAAGCCTCAAACGCGTGATGTCATCAAGAATAAAGTTTGGAGCTGCTCCATGGCCAATGAATGAGAGAGAGATTTTTCTTTTTCTTTTTTACCCAAATGAGCTTGATTCTATGTTAGTGTTCTCAGTTGTGAAACAGAAAGTGCACCCACATAATCAGAACAGTCTCCTGGCTGTTCTCATTGTGATCTATAACATATTTCCCAATTTATTGTCTAGAGAGCAGTTCCAGACTTTATACTTAATGACATCACAAATTTGAGTTCTGGTACTGGTTTTTGGATTTGGGAGAAAGTTGTTTTGGACTGTCCAAAGGAAGTACCATAGGAATAACATGTATACGTTTTGAAAATGGCCATAGTTTCCCCTTTAATTTAACAACTGCTTAAATCTACACAACTTTCATTTTGTCTCTAGTATACAGCTCTGTTTTAACACGCATAAGGACATTCCAGACCTTGCCAGCAGTCACGGTGCGAAGCGTGTCGATGAGTCTCAGTTTGATGGCCTGATCAGTCACAGAATCCACATACTTGTAACATTCTTGCACCATCTTGGCAACAGCCTGATAAGACAAAGCAGAACAAAAATGTGTCATTGTCATTCAGGGGAGATCATTTCAAAACAGGAATCCAAGGCTTCAAACTATATGACGGTGTGAATATCGCAGAGTGTACATGGTGTGCTCGATATCTTGACAACAAACAGTGTTAGTATTTGGGTAATTTGATTAGTCAGTAGTGCGGCTTGCAAGATTACTTTTGGGGGCACAAATACATTTTTTTTTTTTTAGATGGTTGGACTTATACTGTAAGACTATGTTTGCACACAAGTGGTAGAAAAGAGCCATCAGGGAAAAAGAAGTATCTGACCTGTTTCAGCTGACTCCTTCTTTTGGTGAGCAACATGATGTTTTCATTCAGGGCATCCCAGTCCTTGGCCTCATAACACATCTGGACCACAGCCACAAGGATTCTGGAGGTGGACACCATGTCTGATGCCTGAGCAGGGGTTGAAGGCAGATAAGTAAAAAAGGACTAAAATGTACACAAAAATAACACATAAATAAATTTATTTCATGAACACAACTACTCTTAAAAAAAATGTTATGCTGAGGACCCAGTCGAGTTAATTTATCAAGAGAAATTCAACTACTAGGCCACATGTGTCAAACTCGGGACGCATATCAATTTAGGTTCACAATAAATTTTGGCCCGTCTAGTTGTGCGCCAAACCAAAAAGACGGTGAACTGTTTTTCAAACTGCAATTACGCGACACTCAAAGCAGAATTTGGCAGATTTGCCAACCTTGAGACTCAGAAATTCCCACACAACCAGTGAGTTTGCATATTCAGGCCTGTGAAACAGGATGCTGAGTCGGCTGTGTGGTGGCCTGCTTTTAAAAATGAACTTTGTTGCTGATTTTTTAGGGCTTTACGTGGGCCAAATTGTAAGAGATAAGGCTATGTGAGACATGTAATAATACAGTCAAAAATATTTTTCTTTTTTAAATAAAAGCATGTCAATAAACTATACTTGATAAGATTCTCATTTTTCAGTGTGGCCCTTGGTGAAATTGAGTTTGACACCCCTGTGCTAGGCTATATGTTTCTACCTCAACACCATGCAGGGTTCCTAGAAACTTGTTTTTCAGGACATTGGTTACTTTGGTCAATTTTTAATGGCAGGAAAGCAGCACTCCAGAACTCAATGTTTTCCAGAATGCTGAGAACCCTTCCTAGCCAACTGTCACTGCTATGGGTGACTGTGAGCCCTCATATTTCTAAGTTAAAACAATGTACAGGTGCCAGCAGAGACCAAGATTAATTGTTCTGAATTGGACCTTTTTGATCAAAATATATAACAATGAGGAAGGTTTTGCAAGTTATAGTGTTTTGTAGTGGGCTGAGTCATATAATGAATCGTCAATGTATTTATGACATTCACATTTGGGGCACAACCTCCAAGATGTTGGACTTCCCACAGCGAAATGAAAGGTTAAGTAACCAAGTTGTACTAATAACGTTAATGTACAAAACCAACCGTTCTGGTTTGCTTCTCCAATGACAACAAGCTCTCAACGGCCTCCTGGAGCTTGCCCTCCTGCAACAGAAAAACACACAAGCTTAGCGTTAGTAACACTAAATTACTTACGACAAATGTTAATGCTTTTGGACTTAAAGTAAAAAATTAATTATATATAAATAATTAAATTAAAATTAAAGGCAATTTGCCTGCCTAGCAAGTTAGCTTAAGATGTTGCCAATGCCTATACCGCTAAGACTAACGTTAGCATACTAGCGAGCATAATGGCAAATACGTAACGTTTAGCATATGCGAGAGTAAACGGGTAACTAAAATATGTGAACGTTAACAAATCCATCATTTGTGAGCAATTTACGCTTAATACATTAGTTATAGGAATTTACATTTGGTGACAAAAAAGTCGATGTTAGCTTGGATGCTACCGCAATGATACTGATGCACCATGACTCAGCCGGCTGTGGCCTCTTTCAGACTTACTTTAGCCATTTTTTCGCATTCCGGGAGACGCTGGTCTACAGTTGAACTGTAGTCAACCTCCATTTTCACAATCTTCCCATCGGATCTTTCAGGTCGTTCCTCGGTCATCTTCGGGATGTTCATGTTTATAATGTACGGTGCTTTTTTCTTAGGACCAAACTCAGCCTAGCAGCACTTATTTTGCTTGTCAAGGAACGAAACGAGTAGGGGGCCAATCAGAGGAGAGAGACAAAAAGCTGTCCGAGGTGCCTAAAGGACCCATTGAGGACCCCCACAGAATATTTTAGGCAGGCGTTATAAAAGACTACTTTCTGCTGGTAAGTATGGAATGCCCTTTTATTCAATATTCTATAAATCAATAAATAAATACAGTATGCCTATGAAAAACATCCTGAAATAAATAAACAAGGCAATAAATAATAGGTTTTTATTTTAAATAAGAAATTTTGTTAAACGACTACTTTTATTTATTTTATTTCTTATAGCCTATTCAAATGAAGGGGGCATGGCTATGTCACAGATTCAGACTAAAGCAACTAGCTAGTAGCCTGGCATCACCAGCATCTGCCAGAGCAAATAAAACTTGAAGTTGGCAGATTTTGTCTGGTTCCTGGGTTTATTTGCTATATTGCATGGCCGCGTTCCTAGCCGCTAAAGGTCGTGACAAACCAACCTGATAATCGGCCGTCGGACAGTCTGGCGAGGTCGGTGACTCGAATCTGTTCGGTGTGTTCCATGCCGTCGTCCGTCGGCCTTCATTTTGGCCGACTTGACTTGCTGAGTCGGAGGGCGGGCAGTCGGACTCAATGACCAATCTGATTGGTGGAGTGCGGGGTGAGTGACGAACGCCTCTCAAAATCTGACGGAAATCTTTTAAACTGACCTTTGTCGATCTGAAATGAAGACAGATTTAGCAACTGCATGGCCTATTTCACGCTTAAAAAGCTTTCAGAAACACTTTTCAGTGAACTATTTTTGTAAACTGCGAGATCGTATTTTGAACAAGCCGTCATTATTGTTAGCTGGAGAAGCCAGACCCACGTGACGCGTTTGTCATTTCCGGTTTTAATTTTTCGTATTATGTCTCGCGCACGCACAGAACATACACACCGCTTCGTTGTGTTCCAAGGTACTTTTTGGACCTCGGGGAGCCGACTGATCAGTCTGACTGCCTTTTCTGCCGACGGTCAGCCGTCGGGTTGGTGTGTCAGGGCCTTTAGACTGCTTAGTCAGGAGGAGAACGCAGACGGACCAGAGCCAGCGCAAATCTCAGCGCCGTGGACTGCCTCACAAGGTCACAACAGGTTGGTGGCTGGCTGCTAGCTAGCTGATACTTGAAGAAAAAGGCAGCAGCTACCGGGGGTCTGATCCCCATGGTCCACTCTCTTCCTGGCGAAATATGTTGTCTTAGCGGTGGGGTGAGACGGAGGGAGGCAGGGAGCTCAGCCTTGCCAACTTGCTGCTTTGGTCTGTGAGATACCCATGCCCCCTTCATTTGAATATAAGAAATAGAAATAAAAAGAGAGTGAAATAAATAAATGTGGAATTATGAAATAAAAGTCTCCTGAAATAAATAAAAAAAACTTGTGAAATAAAAGACCCTTCAAATAAATGAATAAATGTAGCATTATAAAATAAGAGTCCCCTGAAATAAATACATGTAAGATAAGATAAGATAAGATAAGCACCTAATAATGGATGAGGGTAGAAGACCATTCCTGAAGGATTCCTGGAATATCTTCAAAAGGGGTGCAAGTAATTTGCATTGAAATTATTTATACAGAATACTTGTTCAAATTAAAAAATGTGGGTTTTCATACCAAAATACCTTATCTTGTGTATCTTGTGTAAACAGTAGTCCGCTGCTTTAAGCCTTAATATGATTAATACTTAATAATTAAATGGTTGGTAAACGAGTCGTGTTGGCAATGCTGATAGTGATGATGTTGAAGTAGGAGGATGATGCACCTCTGCACCTCTGAATCAAATGTTCTGGGTGAATGAAGAACTTTGTAAATGGACATGATCATATGAATGGACACAAAGGGCAGTGACCTCAGTCCACCAGTAGGTGTCCCTTTAATGTCTGCATTGTGAATTCCTGTCCTCCTGCTATTCACGGCTTTGAAAGGCTCCAGTGCCCCCATAAATAAGGCTAATGTGGGTCAGTGATTTTCCTTTGTGTGGCAGTGGAAGCCCCTACGACCTGAGCTAAAATCAATTTGATCCCAGTACAGGCTCAGCATAGACCTTGGAGGCCTAATAAACAGAACATGACTCAGATCCACTGAGAGGAAGATCCAATATGGAACAAGAACTCTGATATCAAAGGCATACACATATCATCAGTGCTTTGAGCACACTTTTCTAATTGCAAAAGATATCAGGAAGAGCACAGCTGAAGGGGACTAATTGGAGCCTCAAATCAAAAATCATGATCATCAACATTATTGCCAATATCATTGATCAAAATGACAGGCTGTGCAGTGCCAGTGCCATTTATAGGCTATAGGCTACATATGTTTGAGATTCTGATTAAGCCTTCATTTACTATTTTTACCTCAGTTCATCCAGACAGAGCATCATTCCCAACACAGCTCACATAAATGCAGTGCTTCTCTGCTAAAAAATGAGACATTTGACATTTCAGACCTTACAGATTTGTTTGGTATTAATGACGCAACACAGCAGCTCAGAATACATCAGGGTATAATCTCCTTTCTAATCAACCATTGGGGCGGACTGGCCTGACCCTCAGCCTGAAAACTTACTTTCACAAAGTTATAATCACAGAAAAAAAACAAAAATGTCGAAAAGAAAGAAAAAAGTGGTGAAGATGAAAAGTAAATGGGTGGTGCTGAGAAGTTGAGGTTAAAAAGAAAGAAAGAAATAGTTAGAGCAAGATGCGGCAAAATGCCAGAAAATTAACCAACCTTTTCCGTAGTGGAAAGGCCAAGGTTAATACCACTGTCAGCGAGAGCATTGATGAGGCAGGACCAGGACAGGACCAGGACCCACATGACAGGTGCACTATCGGCATGCTTGGCAATAATATGTGTGCATTAGGTCAAAACGGGTTTAAGAGGGAATAGTTAAGGCATTTATTATCATAAGAATGACTTAAACTGATCGATATAGGCCTATCATTTAATTTATTGTCTTTGTATGGAAATACAGCCTATGCAAAGTATTGAAGTTTAAAGGTCCAGTGTGTAACGTGTTTAGTTGTTCATTATCAAAATCTGTGTTGCCCGTTCACAAACTTGTCCTTTTTCATGTATATTTACCACCACCATCAATTCCAAGTATTCCTTTTGGCTTGAAATTTTACATTTTCATTCGTATGAACTGGGGTAGATGCTCCATATTCATGCGCCATCTTGAAATACGTTAGCCGGTAAGGGACATACAGGACATACTGCTCCGCCTTTCATTGTTTTCGCTGTCACATGATAAACTCACAGGTGCTGCTAATGCTGCTAATGGGTATCATAGCTTCCCGGCCCCGGCAAGTTTGAAGGAAACATGGAGGACCACACGTATTCAAAATCCAAATTTCAGGAACAGGAGTCTTCTTCTTTGCCCAGAAAAAGAAAAAGGATATTGAAAATAGCAAGAGACCGGCTTTTTGAAGCGTGAAGGCTACCATAGCTGTAATACATACTTTGAACTGCGTGGTGCGAGAGAATTGATTGCGATATATGATCTCAACGCTAGATGGGAGACATTCCTACACATTGGACCTTTAATATTATAATCAATAAAGTTTGTTATTATTACGATTGTTATTAGTTATGTCCATAGTGGAGGTGATACTGAGACACAGGGTGCCTCCAGTCATGGTGTTGATGAGGAGGAGAAAAAGGGTGAAGCGGAGGAGGAGGAGGACAGGCAGGAGAAGTATGGATGGACCGGATTGGCAATTGTTTTATGAATAGAAATAAAAAACATATGTTTGAAATTGTATAAAACAGAAATTAAGAGAAGATCCACCACTGCCTTTAATGTAATGGTCTGCTGAAGTAGAAATCTATACTTTTACTTTGGTTAGTTTTTTCAATGGTTAGATATTGGTAATTGTTTAAGTTGATGTCATTTATACAACTTCATTTTCATGCAGATGTAGCTCTGCAGTCAGCAAACTGAGGAGGCAGGTGTGTAAAACATCCTGAGTTGAAGGTCTTTAACAACACCAGATTCTCTTTATACCACAAAGGCTGTATTCGTTTTGATTGTTTTACATCTCTATGACATTATGTAGTATTAATATTAAAATTATTTCCAAACATTTTTCCACGTGCACTCTTCACGCGCTCTCATAAAAGGCTGCTCCATCCCAAAGACCCGGGCCAAATTTTTGTCCCAGTACATCCCTGTAATCAACACAGACCTTATTGAAATGTTAGGTCATTATTAGGTCATGACTCGCTGGTTCAGAGATGCCAGTCACATGAAAGCCCGTCACTGTCTCGTGGCCTTAAGCTTCAGGGTTCTATGTTAATATAAACACAAACTGTCAGAAATGAAATGCTGGCCTGGAATTTTCTTTAAAAACTGTTCCTTGTGTTATGCATCAGATAAAAGTGAAAAAAGCAACTGATTGCAAACCCAGCGATCATCATGTCTTGAGATATCTTAGGACATGTCTTACATAAGACATCTCTTATCAAGATGTCTTGAGGCATCTTAAGGAACATCTAGTTTATCTAAAACATGTCTATAAAATTTTTCACAGTAAGATGTCATACTGATGATTTCCAAGGACCTTGCAGTTGTTTGGGGTTTTCTCTTTTTGTCCCTTACGCCTCCTGAGATCTCCATTACTGTATGTGGCCCTTGCTATATTACTGTGGCAATAGGTGCTACTCCATGTAAATTCTTTCATTGTGACTCATTTAATTCATAATGCCAATTTAATGTGATGCTACACATGAACACAAATGAGAAAACCTTAATATAAGACCGATGTGCAGTTAATGGGACCAATCAATCAGGGCTTTAAAACAGTTTGCCTGAGGAAATACATGAAGTAAATGTTGTATTATTATTACTGTCTCTTTGTTTTAACTTGTCTCTTCCTTTATAAACCATACACTTATAAGGCAGATTATGCATGTAATCAAACTTTTCGTTCAGTCTTGTGGATCACCACTAGTATTACAAACACAAGCTAGTCAAATTTGTAGAGATTTATTTCTGTGGCATCTATTCATTTAATTCTTCTGTAAATTATTTGGACATGAAGAGGTGGTAATATATCCCAGGGTCTCAGTGAAATATGTTGGTGACCCTACTTTGAGGAGCTGCTCACACATTAAGTGGGCTTAAGTGGAGAGTTTACATTCAAATGCTGTTTCAAGGTTTGCCACCCTGCCTGGATATATTTCTGGGGGAAACACTGAATTGCAAAATACTGTTTGTCAGCATCTTCAATGCAGAATTATGACCGTGAATTTTGCTGAGTGTAGACCCAAATAACTCACAGCCAGCATTACAACTTCTCCCTTAATTAAGAGTGAAAAGCAAAAATTGTTTATCAATGTGTTTACATGTTTCTCTCTGTTTGTATCAAGACAAGCATGACTCACAAGAAATTAATTTTATTCATAAGAGTGATACAAGTGATGTCATCACAGAAAGAGGCTACACTTGCTACTAAATGTGCTATTTGGCCTATAGCAGGCAAGTATGTTTTTAGGACTGGGCAGTAGCCTATATATCAGTGTCACTGACTTGAGCCCTTCTTTATCAGGTGAAATACAAAACTGTAGAAAAAGAACAGCAGGTGGGGCATTATGAGACTTGGTTAGAAACATTTCAGTTTGGCC
Organism: Sander lucioperca; assembly: GCF_008315115.2. Lineage (NCBI taxonomy): Eukaryota > Metazoa > Chordata > Actinopteri > Perciformes > Percidae > Sander > Sander lucioperca. The sequence goes on from NC_050176.1 coordinate 9,025,399, forward strand.
ATAAAAACAACAACAAATGTGGGATGCATGCTGCATTGTCCCAAAACTTGGGGAGGACTACCGTATGCATCAGAAAGATCTAGCCTATATGAACACCCTGATACTGCCTGTTCTTAGGGCTGCTAATGGCTGTCAGAAAGAGCATTCCTCTTTACTTTCATAGGCAGCGCCCTGACAAGAACTGTAGGTTACGTATGTATATGTGAGACGGAAAGAAAGAGGGGTGACACAGATGTAGGGGGAGTGTGCAGCAGTAAACTGATGTATTTAAATGAGCTGTGGTTGGGTCGACCGATGTTTCCAGCAAGTAACGTTACCGCGTCGAATTTCAGCGGGCCGAGCAGAGGAAGGAAAGGGGGGCTGGGGCTGCTGTTAACCGCTTACATTTTCCGATGCCTCTGCAGGCTGCTTTTACAAGTAGTAGCAAGGACCTGATAAAGCAGAGTGCCTCGTTTCCATCCGACTCAAGGACTTATTTCGTCCTTTGGACTTCGAGGACAACAACCTCAAAATGTGAATCTGTAAAGGAGAGTGGTTTCACGGAACTCCGCTTTGAAAAGTACATAATTACTTTATCAGCAAATTGGACAGTTATTTGTAACAATATACGGAACAGACCCGTGTGTAGCTACCCGGCATAAGGCAATGTCACATCCGGTTAAACATTTTCAAAATATTCGTCTTAGAATGACAGGATAGATAGATAAAATGATAGATAGATTTTAAATCTGTGAAAATAGCAAAGGCTGCTGGGCCTGATGGCATTACTCTACGAGTCCTAAGGACATGTTATAGTCAACTTGCCCCTGTTTTCACTGACATTTTAACTTATCACTCTCTCTTTGTGTGGTTCCAAATTGTTTTAAAAAATCAATCATGTGCTAAAAAAAACGACTGCCACCTGTATGAACGATTTCAGACCTGTAGCATTGACTTCTGTGATTATGAAGTGTTTTGAACAGCTTGTGAAGACATATATCAAAAATAGCATACCTGTCTCAACTAATCCATTACAATTTGCATACATATCAAATAGAGCTGTGGACGATGCTGTATCCTTGGATTTACATACTGTGCTCCAACATCTAGAGGGCAGGGATAAGTATGTCAGGATGCTATTTGTTGATTATAGCAGTGCCTTTAATACTATTAGACCTTCCATTTTAATATCTAAGCTGTTAGATCTGGGCCTCTGCAATTCTATTTGCAGGTGGATACAGGACTTTCTAACAGGCCGCCCCCAGACAGTTAGAGTTGGCACTACATACTTAGCCTCTATAGTGCTAAACACTGGAGCACCTCGAGGCTGCTGTCTCAGTCCTCTATTATACAGTCTGTATACCTATGATTGTACTGCTAAACACCCCACTAATAGTATTGTGAAATTTGCAGACGATACTATTGTGATAGGACTCATTGACAGCAATAATGAAACTGCCTACAGAGATGAGGTGAGTAATTTGATCTTGTGGTGCAACAGACATAATTTGTCTCTCATTGTGGGGAAAACTAAGGAGGTCATCATAGATTTTAGAAAGAACAAACCCACACATACCACCTGTCCTTATTAACAACTCTCCAGTTGAAACTGTTAACACCTTTAGATTCTTAGGCATCCACATTTCAGACACCCTCACATGGTCCTTCCATATCAGCTGTGCCATTAAGAAGGCACATCAGAGGCTTTATTTTCTGAGGTGTCTTAAGAAATATGGTATGTCCCTTAACATTCTACAGAACTTTTACCGCTGTACAATTGAGAGCATAATGACAGGCAACATTGTAGTGTGGTTTGGCAGGGCTACTTCCCATGACCTTAATCTTCTGACAAAAGTAGTCAAGACTGCATCTAAAATCATGGGGGTTCCACTTGAATCGCTCCAACACATTTACTGGAAACGCAGCACTAAGAAGGCACGAGGTATTATGCAGCATTCTAGTCATCCTGCATACAATCTCTTCTCCCACCTTCCATCAGGGAGACATTTGCAGAGCATCCCAACACGCACAACACGTTTTAGGGATAGTTTTCCCCCCAGGTAGTAAGGTTATTGAATGATAGCACAACAGGAAGGAGGGCTGTGGTCTGAATTTAGTCACTTATGTATATTGTGTTTGGATATTCCTAGATGTTTTAAATGTTATTATGTTTTTAAAATTGTTATTATTGATTGGTGCTGAGAGAGTGCCAAGGCACATTGTGTTTCATTGCTGTGGTACTTCGTACTAATATGCATATGACAATAAACATGAACTGAACTTGAACTTGAACTTGAGATAGATAGATAGATGGATGGATGGATGGATGGACGGATGGATAGATAGATGGATAGATAGATGGATAGATATATGTATCCTAAATGGTTATATTGTGCACCACATCTGTAAAAACAAATGGTATCAACGCAAAAACTACTGCAACAACTTATGAGGCATAGCCTAAGTGAGCATTTGAATGGCATTCATTCACTCATATCGTAATGTAGGCCTACTAAAGCCCTCATACACTTTCACAATTTATTTTAATTAATCAATCAATTAATTAATTAATATTTATTTCTGATTTTATGACTAGAAAAACTTCACACAGTGCTGAGCTGCATGTTCACCATGTCATCTGCAAAAAAAACCTCCATGAAGTGAGTTCTTTTGTATGTTATTCAGTCTTAAAACCCCTTTTCAAGGAGGGAAACTGTGGTACCATGTTGCCTAGATTATTCTTAGAATTCCAAGAGAGTGCAGTGCCAGCAGTACTCCTGTGCTTGAATAATACTTATTTTAATTTGATTAAACACAATTTTATCAAGAAACATAGCCTACATCACAAGCACAATATAAACCAAAAATAATAAAGCTTCTAAAACGAGATTTTGACACAGGGCTCCCTTACAAACTTGAATTATCAAAAACGATTGACATGGTAGGCCTATAGCTTTTCGGACTGTAACATAGGCTACAAAAACAACAGAAGACAGGGACATCTGCCGTCGAACGTGACAAATTGTATACTCTTATTTTGAAGCCCCCAAATCCTACGGTTTCCGGTCTTGTTCGACACTGTTTGCTCGTAGCTTGACTCGTCAGCGTGATAGGAAGGGACGATCCTGAACGGAACCGAGCTCATTTCTGCCCTTACGTTCACGGAGAGAGTGTCCGTTGGTTCTAATGAAAGAACTCAGCCGTAACTCGGGTGTATTTCATAACCCGGGCTAACCATCCTCCCACATGCGCTGACACGTATCCAGATATTACACACGGGTGGCGGAGGGAACATTTTACTTGGCTGGTTTGACACATTGTGAATATTAAAGCCTACAAGAGACGCGCAGAGGGGAAGGAAGATGTTGCTGAAGGAGTACAGGATATGCATGCCCCTCACAGTGGAGGAGGTGAGTTTTGTATTTTTTACTTGTTTACTTGTTTGTGCCATTTTCACCACGACTGAGGTTCGCTAATTGTTCAGGAAACTCTGACAGCTAAACCGTTGGGTTTTCTGTCCCAGACGTGTGGCGGGAAGAGGTTACATGGAGTGTGAGGAATACATTTAATACAATTCAGATGAACTTTAAGGCACTTCATTGAGGCCTAGACCTTTCGCTCATGTTGTGTCTTACTCTTCGTCACTATAAACACGTATCTGTGGAGCCTTTTACACCATTCCGCTAAGCCTAAATTGACTTTTTGTTTGTTTTGATTCTCTAGGAAAAAAAACAAACGTCAACAATCCTATTTAAAGCCGGTTTCAGAAAGATTCTAAACAAACAGTTCACTTTACTCTGCGCCCTATGAAACACTTTTATAAAATACAATATATTATAGCATAGTTTGTATGATTCATTGCTGGAGTGGACTGATAATAAATATATATATATATATATATATATATATACTATGAACTGTTATTACCTCACTGATCAGCACCCTAGAAGTCACAATATACGTCCTTATGCTGTGGTTTCAACACACACACACACACACACACACACACACACACACACACACACACACACACAGACACACACATTAAATTCATGCTGCCTTATTGGTTGTACATGATTGCACTGACTGCAGTGCAGGGGTCTCTGCACTTAGTTTGGGTCAGTTGCACCTGTGCTTCACTAATTGTATCAAAAAGACTGAGCCATTGTCCAGGTTAAGCCTATTTGTCTATTTGGTCTCAAGACTCAAGTCTAAAATTAGAAGGTGAAGATGATTGCTCTCTTGTCCTGACGTGCATGCTATACATCAAGACAACACCTTTTTCCAATTATCACCCATGTATGTCATTGTTTTCTTACTCCTCTCCATGGCTTGTGTTGTAGTGATGCGTGGGTGTCGTTGTTGGGTTTTCTTGTATCTGAGGATTGGTAGTCAGGTGGAATAATGGTCTTGCTGCAGCGTACTGTCTCCACTGATATCTTGTCAATTCAGATGCTGAGATGAAAGTGCGATTTTCTCTTCTCTGGAGATGCTTTAGAAAGCTTAGACAAGCAGCGCCTTTGCCAAATAAATTTCTTTTATTCCAACAAAGTGATTTTTAGGAAGGAAAGGGAGCGATAATAGACAGCTGCTTGCTTTCAAATCTTTTACACATCTTTTTCACATCTCCTTCCCTTCAGTCTTCCTCTTATAATGGTCCACCAACATGTAACCTGCATCTTACTGCATCAAATGAATGATGTGGAATGATATGGAATGAGATGCATTCCTGCTTTGTATTATAGGCTGACAGAAATGGCTGCACCTTTACGTGAACGTCTTGCCAAGTGCAGGTTTAAAGCAGAACAAAAGTTTTTGTTCACCACTAGGCTGACAGTAGTACAAGCAGTGAAAGGAAGGGTTAGGCGTCCAAGCGGCAACTTCCAGGTCTGAAAAGTGAAGCCAATGTGGAAGTGCCTTAAACCTGCTAATTTTCAACAGGGGGCGACTCCACTGGCTCCAAAAAAGAAGTCAGTTTTAAAATAGACGATAAAATAGGTGATGCTTTAGGAACCGAACCCTACGCTTGCACTACACGATTCAAGTCGAGCTACATGTTCAATTTGCAATGCCGATTTGTCTCGTGGTGGCAAGGACCCTAAACAATACACAATATTGCTGCTGTTAAAACATTTGCGTATGAAACATCCGAAAGAATACGACTTGTGCATGAAGGAATCTACAGACAGCAGCCAAAATGCAGCAACTTCAGGTACGGCAAAGCAAGGACAGACACCGTTTACTTCATTAATGTGTTTACTGTGTTACTGGACTGAGGATGGGAGTAGGATTCAGTATTTGGTTTCGGATTCGGCAGAATCTTAACCAGTGGATTCGGTATTCGGCCGAACCCCAAAAATCTGGATTCGGTGCATCCCTAGTTTTGAACTTTGTTAATGTTTTGAACTTTGTCCTTAACTTTGACACGGTGTGTTTTCCCTTCATCATAGTTAATTGTAACATGTTGGTCGCCTAAAAATGTCTTGTTAGCATTAGCCTTAGCTGGTAATTTAAGGGACAGCCTGCCGATTTTCAACCAGCTCTGTGTACTGCTGTACTAAGCAAATGAACGGCGTCAGTGCCCGGAGGTGTCCGATTAGCCATCGACAAAACGCTGCTTATCCTTCCTAGCCAGTCCTCTTGTCCAAATATGGTCACTTCTGCCTCCAAAATACCCAAGATGTTGACGGCCAAAATGCAAACTCTCGGCTGATGCTACGTCCATTATTTTTACAGTCTGTAGTTATACCACTGACTGATGCAGAAACTTGTGTTCAAAAGGGAAACATCATCTTCAAGGGTGTCATGGGAAGAATGTGCCTTTAACAGTGTGTGTGTGACATATGTGTGTTTTGTGGATGTTTGCATTCACACGTGCATTTCTGTTCAGTATATCAACCTTGAGCCTTCACATGCGTGTATTTAAAGCCCAGAGGAGTAGTGAAAGCTTTCTCGTCACGTCTGTTGAACTTGTGAACACATGAGAAGCAAGAACAGTGTAATTTAAAGGCTCAATCTGTGATCAAATATAAACATACATGATTCTTTCTTTCTTTCTTTCTTTCTTTCTTTCTTTCTTTCTTCACCACCTGCTGTATGAATGCAACTTCCTGTCAATATAAATTGCTACAGAGAAAAACCCTTCCTTCACATTGCAGGCCAAACCTAAATCGTGATATGGCCATCCAACTTATGATTAAGAACCAGTTCAAGCTGCAAATAATTCTGTTTATCAGCTGGTGTAAATTGTTTACTGTAAGGCCATGATGAAGGTCCTTAAGGATATGTATAATAAGGCAAAACAGGATACTTCATTGAATTCCTTTGAAATACAATATAATTAGAAGTGAGGTGGGACAAGCTTTTATACTGTACTCATACGTATTGTAACATTTAAAAAAGGGATGGATGCATTAGTCTCACATAGATTTTAGCAAACAAGAAGCAAAGTGGAAATCTGTTACTGCTTCCATTTGTCTTTCTGCACAGATAAAGCCCTACTTGGATCAATCCTTTAATGTGGGAGAAACATAGAGGAGGTTCTATTTTTTTCTTATCATCATATGTTATTATCATTTTCACACATTGAGCTGAGTTTAATCCCTTGTCTCCTAAAAGTTGAGTCAAAGTTTCCTGTCAGTCCAAGGGGAGAGGAAGAATGGAATGAAAGAAGGAATGGATGGATGGCGAGTATCAGGATAAACTACTTGGTGCCGAATGCTGAGGGGTTTAGGGGACAGGGACAGACAGACAGGATGGAAAGAGAAGGGGGAGGAGTGCAGGTAATGCAGCAAGTTCTGGGAGATTTTTTTCTTTCCCGGGGTGTCTTACTCTTCGTCACTACAAACACGTATCTGTGGAGCCTTTTACACCATTCCGCTAAGCCTAAATTGACTTTTTGTTTGTTTTGATTCTCTAGGAAAAAAAACAAACGTCAACAATCCTATTTAAAGCCGGTTTCAGAAAGATTTTAAACAAACAGTTCACTTTACTCTGCGCCCTATGAAACACTTTTATAAAATACAATATATTATAGCATAGTTTGTATGATTCATTGCTGGAGTGGACTGATAATAAATATATATATATATATATATATATATATATACTATGAACTGTTATTACCTCACTGATCAGCACCCTAGAAGTCACAATATATGTCCTTATGCTGTAACTTTGTCCTTAACTTTGACACGGTGTGTTTGTTTGTGTGTGTGTGTGTGTGTGTGTGTGTAGTCATGAGGACATGTAAGGTCATGTCTTTCTGTGTATTGTCTCTGGGAAGAGATTACTGTTGGCTGTGTTGCATCATCACAGCCTTACTACTGCAGATGTTGGACAGCTATCCATGCAGTGTTTTATACAAGTTTAACAAACACCATACACAATGAAGAAATCATTTAGCGGTACCAGAGTGCATGAGCTGTTCTCTGTCCTCTTAATCATCTCTTGCCTGTCTGGGTGTGTGCCTGGTTACTGCTGCCTTTCTTCCCTCCATTTTCTTCATTCTTCTACTTCCAAAGAATTAGAAGTAATGGCTTCTCTCTTTGGGGTGAACTTTTGGTTGATAAATAAAAAACAAATAATCACCAACAGTTTCTTTATGTTAAAGAAATAGTTCAACATTTAGCTTAGCCTAGCATAAAGACTAGAAACATGGGAAACAGGGTAAAAAAATCCACCTACAACTCACCAATTAACACATTATATCTCGTTGTTTGATCTGTACAAAAATCAAAGTGTAAAAAACAACAAGTTGTGGTTCTACGGGGGTTATTGTCACCTGGAGTCTTGTTGTTACCGTGAGACACCGGGAGTCACTGCTCCGGGCCAGGAAATAGTCCTGGGTATTAAAAGGCTAGCTGTTTCCCATCTTTATGCTACGATGAACTAGCTGGCTGCTAGCTGTAGCTTCATAATAAATGGACACATATGAGAGTAGTATCGAAAATGTCACCTAACTCTCAAGAAAGCGCTTATCATTTCTGGCAAGGTTGCCAACTAGATCATTCATTTTGTGGTACTTTATATAAATGTCCACATTTTACCAGAACAATATTGTCCTCCCTGGAACAGCTTGACACATTTTCTGCTATTTAGTTTATCCTAATTTTCATTGTGTAATAAAGAAGGGTCAGGATGACTCGGTGTAACCAAATCAAGAAGTCTATAACTTTGAAGAGGTTCAGTCACAGTGTAGCTTCTGTGTTTAATATTGGTTCCATCTCAGACAAGATTTAGTTGTAACTCGAACCAGAACCACTTAGCCAAGAGATAATAATTTTCCCTTTTCAGTCCCTTGGGGATAACTCTGCTCTGTTCTTCTCCTGTGAGCGGGACGATTCATCAGCCACTGTGCCCATTTTTTTCCTTGGAAGGATCTCTATCCATCACAGGAGTTGCAGATAGATGTGTTCTTTCTCCTGCTCTCTGTGTCTGTCTACTATTATGTCTTTTTCTGCTGCAGTAGCTCACTTGCACCTCCCTGTCTTTGGCTGACATGCCCTTTTCCAAGCTCATGAGAAAAATGCTAACTTTGCCCAACCTTTGGCTGACCTGAGATTCACTGTGTGTCTACTGCAACATGACTGCTTTGAAAACCCATTTTCACCCCTTAACGTGGCTTGGGTTGATGAATCAGACGTTTTTATCACAACTTCGACTTCGCACTCTAAAAGCTTCTTCTGCACGGTGCACCAGAGACCGCTAAGAATTGTGCTCAGATTTACAATAACCTAGAGAGTATTAGCTGAATAAGGTTTTTACAAGGAAAAACAAACCTGACGCCGGTCTTTTTTTACTTCCATTAACCGTAGTGACTCAAAGAATATTGACATTCAGTGAAGGGTGGTGAAAAGACACATAATGAAAGCTGAAATTAACTCAACATACATGTGTTTTGCATCGGTTTGATGTAGTCACGAGATGGACGTACCCATTTGCCGAATGGCTGTACGACAGGGTTTTAGCTCTGGCAATAACAGAAGGATTATGGCACAATCTCATTGCGAAAGAATGTTATCTGCTCTGAGACCCCTGCCGGGGGAACATGGGCTGTCATTATGCACAGTTAACCCAAAAGGTGTAACCAGTTTTGACCACCATGCTTTCTATTCAAATCAGTAAAGTACTTGATCACAATGTGGGCATTTGTAGCAGACCTCAGAACAGTTGGTTTAACCCCAGAATTAAAGATAGCTCCTCCTGTTTCAACTTTGCATATTTATGAGTGTGTGTGCAGTTTTGAATGAATGGTAAACAGGTAGCATGTGGGTATGTTAAATCGCCTTTGAGATTCTGTAATGACCTTGTGCAGAGGGGAAGATGCTTGTTTTGGTGCTGTTGGCAGGCTGAGAGGATAGATGGTTTGACTCTGGGATGGATGACTGTAGAAATGGGAGGATGTGTGACGCTGTCTGCTTGAATGAATGGCTGGCTGGATGGATTGCTGGAAGGACACCTCAGTTGCTGGCTCATGTCGGCATTTTTCAAGGCGTTAACGTCTCTGCAAGTAACGGTCTCGCCAGAATTCATTGAAGATAATAAATATCTTCTAATGTAGTGTGCCTCACATTTGCCAAAAACCATACACATTACTAAAGCCTAATTTTGACTCACACAGTGCAGTCAGCACCTGATGCAGTGGTATTGTATTGTAGTGGACACATGAAGTACTGTAATGAGATAAGAACTGCTGTGTCATATTGTGCTTTAACCCACAAGGGATTATCTGTCATAAATGTGTATAGAAGTGTTCATCATGTACAGATATGGTCTCAGCCCTCAAACATGACATTGACAATTTAAACCATTTCACAACATTACCTTCCATATACTGAGGCACTATTAAGTGGATGAAAACAGTTTATTTGGTTTATATTTTCACAAAAGGCAGTAGAAGGTTTCATCATTGTTGGCACTAGTGTCTCTTCCCCCTGGTTACCTCATTCATGTTGGAGAAAAAAAAAAACGTTTAGGTGATTGCTGGTTTGTTAAAACCCCCTTTTAATAAGGGCTCTTTAACAAGATTGGTTGCCTTTGTTCAATCCCGGAGCATGTTTCCATGACGCCAGCAGTTAATTTCATGTATCCACAGGCGGGGAAAGCTGGAAAGCAGTGAGAACAAACGTGCTATAACTCAGCAAGGACAACAAGGCTACTTTCCAGACAAATCAAGCTGTTTTTTTAGGCATGATAATTAAAGAAAACAGGGTCCTTGGAGTGCTGGGCGTTCCTGCATTTAGAATGCGTGATGTAATGTAATATAAAGCTTTGTAAAGTGAGACTTTACTGACCCCATTGTCCCTGTTCACAGAGGGAGGTCGGGGTTATTGTCAATTAGGTGGATGTTTGCCAACACAGGGGATCCACCCTTGGATTATGCTCCCTGCTTATTACACTATCCTGCTGACCTCCATAGCACATCAACCAACTCTAAATATGAATAAAAGCTCCAAGGTATCCAAGCTAGTGTCATGATGTCCACTGCTACCCATTCATTCAGAATATTGTTTTCTCTCTTCATGTTTAGACCCCTCCCATCTTCTCCAGAGTTTGTTTAGTAAATGGTGCCTGTTAGATCGCTGTTTGTTTCTTTGGTGTCATGGTAAGGTACAAGGCCTTTTTTGTCATCTGGTATACATGACGATGCTGTGATTCAATCAACATCCTATTTACTGCCGTTTACTCTTCTAGAGGAAACCATCATGGTTTGTGATGGACCATTATCCACGGATGAGGCCTGTTCTCATTTCCTCGATGGCTGTGTGTGCGCGTTTAGGCGTGTGTGTGTGTGTGTGTGTGTGTGTGTGTGTGTGTGTGTGCGTATCGTATCACCAGAAAGGCTGTTTCATAACACGAGAGCTACATGACATTGTCACGCCTTTCTGACAGTTGCACTCTGGAGAGGGGCAGTTTCATTTATCTGTGTAACACATTTCTGTTTTTCTCTTGCTCATACACACCCACACTTTGAGTAGAAGTGTGCTTGTTTCTATTATTTAACAGGAACGTGCATACTCACATCACAGGGGCACATCATCATTATCTTTATCCTGTAAGCTGTTCGATGACTTGCACCTCGATAGCAGCATCCACCACTCCAGCCCTGAGATGCTCAGATGAGGCCAATGATGAGCTCAGTGTGCTGGTGAAGTGTAACACTGTTTCCTAACATACTGAAAGAGAGTAAAATCCTGATGATGGCTTTTTGGAATTCATTGGGAGTGTTTGATTATTGTGCTCTTTTGTGTTTTCTCCTTAATAAAACACTAGGGCTGTCAAGCCTAAATATATTAAAATATTTAATTGTACGATTGTCCATTAGTTATGAATCGCACATTTTTTTATTTGTTCTGAATGTACTTTTAAAAGGCACAATTTTCAAGTTTTTAATGCTGAAGTGGTATTTAATACTCAATGTACTCCAGTGGCAATTTAATTCACAACGACAGTACATGAAAATGGTACATATACATGGTTGTTGAGAGAACCATCTGAAAGGGCTTTGAAACAAGTTTTTTTGGGGGGGGGGGTCTTGAGCTGCTTTTTAAAGTGGCAAAATGTAACTTTGAGTTTGTGTTGATTCTAACGGCCGCTTTAGACGAACGCCGTAGTGTATTTATCACACCTGCTGTCGTAAAGGTATTTTCTTTATGATGCTGTATTGCCCACTGTATTACTGAGTTAGCGTTACAGGGAGGTCATATAGCTGTGAGGAATGTTTTGCTCAGACAGAAAGTCATTCATTCAATAAAATAATGTGTTACAGATGCATCGTTGCATTTCAAGCGTTGCATAATGTAACTGACTTTGGCTGTATGGTGAGCTAAACCGGGAAACATTATCACTGTCACTGTGTCACGAGCAGAAGCATTAAGAGTTTGTTGTAGCAACGTAAGTGATAATAACTTAGATTTATGTAGCACATGTCATGAAACCCAAGGATGCTTTACGCAAGTACAGGGGGACAAGGGAAAAGAAAATAGTAGGCCAACACAAACACGGACAGAAAATAAATAAAAACCGGTCGGTAAATGCAAGAGGGATGTCATGTAATGTAGGCTACTGACGTATGACCACATTCCGCATTGTAAAGTTATTTTAAGAATGACATAAACATATTACATACCTGAGGGCCAATTCGGGGTGGGTGTTGAAGCATTTACAATTCCGTAATTGTCTCCATCTGTTAAGAGCCCAACCGAGATTGACTCAGGTTTTCGCCCGTCATCTGTTACCTTTTATCTTTTAGTTGTTCTTTGTTTAATTTCCTTTATTTCTGTAATGGCCCTGCCCCAGTATCAGCCACAACTACAACAGATACTGCTGCATCGCTTCCTGATGCCCCAAACTACGGTGCAGCCCGGGGCCCAAATCACAGAACTCGTTATTAGATAGATTGATAGTATTTATTGTCCACTGTGGAAATTTGTTGTTATTGCGTTAATTTTGAAAGCCCTGTATAACACAGACTCGCACCAGCGAATGACAGGAGGAATAAGAGCTGTTTTCTACCAGCAGCAACAGTCTGAAGGTGGCTGCTAAATCTGTAACGTGTGGCTGAAAATAGAGACAAAGCAGCTGATTCTGTAGACCAAAGCCACTTCTTTTCTCGCTGTGTTCACTGTGGACATCTTCACTGAAACTGCTTACTGTTACTACTCTGGGTTCATGTGCTTACACCATATTTTAGGAACGGCTGAAACAGCATGCTGAGATTATAAAAAAAAACTTTTACTTTCATTTGTTGTACATCAACATTCGAAAGATTCAGTCTTCTATCTAGTCTTTATTTGTATAATTGTGAATGGACCTTTTGTATAAAATGAATGTCACCCAAATATGTACAAATATGGTAAAAGACTGACAGGCTGGACAGAAGATGAGGGTGTGTTAATGGAATTCTGTGAGAGATGAAGCTTAACAGCCTCTTTACAGCACTTGACATTCATTTGACGCACTCAGCCAAGCACCTACAAGCGGACATTTCTTTATTGTTTATCAGAGGAGATTTCACAGGCTTTGGTTGAGCAACGACAGGAAAGACGACAGGAACTACATGGAATGGTTTATTATTTTCCTGGATGTGGTGATGCCTGGAATGCCAAGTCAGTGCCAATGGAAACAAGATTGTACTTGTGCTTCCATGGAAGTCATACAGCGTCAGAAATGATGATGGTAAATTCATGATGATGTAGTGATATGATACTCATGTTTCGTATTAATCATAGTGTTAAGACTTGAGGAAACCGGAAAAAGCAGAACACAATTGCAAAGCCAGAGCCAGAGAAAGGCTGGTATTTTTGCTTGAATAATGACTCGATTAATCAATTATTAAAATAGTTGCCAATTTTTTTTCTTTCAATTGAATTATGGATTGATCGACGTATTGTTTCTGCTCTGCTGCATACTGGCTAAATCACTTAAATGTTAGCATGTTAATAGTAGGTTAATCGTGTTTAAGATTAGGGTGACTTGTGTGACCAGTGAACAGTCCCCGGTTTCAGTGACCTGTCCCAGGAAATGTCCCCGGTTTTCACTGTGACTGACAGACCCGAAATTGGAATGAAAGAAAGAAAACATTGACCAAACATATAGTCGCGCAGGCTCAAGACAGCCAGAGCTCAACTTCGGTAAAGTTGGAAAGATATTCACAGATTCAAACTTCCGGGATCAATTACTCTACAGCGAAATGTTATTAAATCACAAACAACGCATCTTTCCTACCGTAGTGAGGTAAACAATGAGCTACAAACTCATTTTCATCAAAACGAGCCGTCCTCCATCCTGGAGAAATAACATTGGTGTCTATGAGCAGCCAGCGGTGAGACGGCAGTAAGACGAGTGCTTAGGGACCGTCTACCAACTACAACACCGAAACGAGATACAACAAAAATATGAATTAATTAAATGATTAAATAAGGTAGTGTCTCCAAACCTCTCCTTACCTCAATTATATCTTGTCTCCTGCTAGTTGTACTACAGCACTTACTTTAAACAAATAAGCATATTCATAATTTTAGGGAATATTTTTGCAAAAAAAACATTTAATATTTTAATAATTAAATATATTTGTGTCTCTAAACTTACCTCACATATAATTTGTCTTCTACTGGTTATACTACAGCACTTACTTTTCAAAAATAGGCATATGCCTAATTTTGGGGAATATTGTTTGCCAAAAAAAATGTAATATATGTCCTAATTACAGAGAGTCATGTCTCCAAAACTACTCCACACATAGACGCATTTAAACGTTAAAATAGACAACATTTTCTTACAGGGGAGCATGCCCATGGACCCATGGATTTTTTTGTGTACAGTGATATAGTCTAACATGAGCATTAGCCTCAAAGAGTTGCTAGTGTGGTTGCATAGACTTTAAAGACTTTTGTTTCCACATGAAGTTAGGGTTAAAAGTTAGGCTATTTATATAAAAGTACCCTTAAGAAATAAGGCTGAACGATTAATTGCATTTGCGATTATATCGCGATATGTTAAAACGCGATTTCCTAATCGCAAAGGCTGCGATTTGGTCACATGACTCGCGAGAGCAAATCAGTCTGCACTCCGCAGAGAAAGCATCAACTTAGCATGCTAACGCTACACTGTACCTTGAGCTGATTTCTGTCATTCAAACAACTCTGAGTTGTAGTTTAAAACTTTTATAGCCATTTTAATAAAATGAAGGGTTTTATTCTGGTTCGAGTCCATACGTGCAGTTAATGGATACAGACACGCAGAACTGAAGGCTCGGTTGGCAACTAGCTCTGATTAGCGGTTAGCTCCGGTTAGCGGTTAGCTCCATTATAAAGATATGGAGTGGAGGAGCTGCCACTGAGAGGGGTAACAACCAGACTCTGATAAATGACGTTCGGGGAGCTTTCACAGCAGCGTGGCCGCGGTGTTTCAACGGTTTTATTAGTACAGTTAATCCCACGGCAAGAACACCAGCAACTAGCTAACGCAACGATAGCCTCTCTGAACAAGTGCACACGGCAGCAACGCAACTTCACGAGGGGGAGGGGCTGGAGGCAGCTCCTCTCTGTGCACTGTAAAAAAAAATACGTGTGTGTGTGTGTGTGTATATACTATATTTTTACTTTTTTAACTGTCTAGTGTGTAATTGTGTGTTGTTCATACTATAAAATGATTTATTGTTTGTCTTTGTTGAATAATACAGAAGACAAAGAGCTTAAAAAAATAATCTAATCGAAATCGCAATATTTGGGAAAAAAATCGCAATTAGATTATTTTCAAAAATCGTTCAGCCCTATTAAGAAAGCTGTGTATGTGTGTGGGTGACCTCTCATACGCCACACCGACGTGTTTCCACAGTTTATGAATTGGAGCCTCTTGCACCATATACAGTCTGTGAGAAGAGAGCCATCAACTATGTTGCTCATAGTGTGGCTACATGTTAAAGGCTAAATGAATGATTGAAATTGATTAACCGTAGTTTTACTCTGTTGGAGGCTCTCAAATGACTTATCTGTAAATCGGTGGGGCTCTGCCCTCCACAACAGCTCCTACATTTGACTGGCTCACACACACTCTGCAGGCTGTCCCATTATTATTTGTCCCGCCACCAAACCAAATTTCCACAACCCCTGAATTATTTAAACAGATTCCTTCCAAGAACAGAGGGGGGTTTAACACGATAAAAAGAGTAAACCACATGACTTTGCTGTCAGAATAAAGTGTTGGACATCACAATACAACAAACATAACAGTAAGTGCATTTGGATTATGGCTGTGATGCAGGGAAATGGTTTTGAAAGGGGGATTATGAGCACTATTATGATTTGCAGGGTTTTTTGTTTTCCACTGTAGGTATTCCCAGCATGTATTTTTAGCACTGCATGGCACTAAACACTGTTGATATTATGTCAATGTCAGATTGCTGATCTAATGGTGAACTTACTGTCTCCTACTTTATGACTAATGTCATAGTGAATACAATGTCTTTCAGAGCCACATACATTTGCATTAGTTTACATTTACAGTAGATCTTTCTGAAATGTTCCAATTTAGGTTGATTAAAATAGTGAGGTGCCTTCATCATTTTTTGGTCCAATCTTTGTACACTTTTTGTCTTTTTTTTTCTAAAGCTTTGGGCTGCCTTTCTAACTGGGAAGGTTACTCAGGACTATTGGCATCTACTTTTGGCTTTTAATTTGTCCAAGGTCGTCTAAATATAAAACCCACTCCACCCACTCAAATATGGGGCTTTGCAATTTTACACAAGACCCAGACTTTCTGTTGCTACAATGTCCAAAAGTGACCAAACACAACACTGGCCAGCAAATAAAGACAACTCTCTCAACAACTTCCTATTATACTGTAATCCTCTGGTCAACCCAGAATGTGACCCTTTTTCGAAGAGGCTTAGGAGAGACATTATCACAAGCTCCACATAAACACATTGTGTGATTTAGGCTTGTAATATCTCCATTACTTCAGCAAATTTTGCATTGATAATGCTATCACTTGAGTGTGAAAATGGCTTTAAAGTGGCCTTGTGTTTATTTGGAAACACTATCAGTGGCCAGTCATGTAGTGTGTGCTCTCACACTGATTAGGACTTTGGCTGTATTGTTAACTGTTTCTCTTTTATTTCTGACTAGCTTTTGACACTGGAGGCTATGAAGAGTGAGTTGTCATCTGATCAAATTTAATGTTGTGGTGGTCCTTTCTCATCATCTTTAGTTTCACTTGCGTAGGGGGTGTATTTGTATATGTATATGTGTACGTGTTCACAGGCACAGAGCTATGTTTTTTGTTTTTTTTACAACCTGTACTTGTGCAGTAGCTGCTAGTCCCTGCTTTAACTCCACAGAGAGACTCAGATATGGTACAAGTGCAGCTAAAGAGGAGGCAGGGCAGGGAAATAAGTGACTTTTTCTCCCGTCTTTTCCTGCTTCTTTTCGATCAGTCTGTCGAGAGATGAGAAAACAGAGATTTATCAAGACGGGATGAGGGCAGACAGATGGAGATGGTGAGAGGAGGTTCGGCAAATTATTCCATGCGAGTAACTTGTTGTAAAATGCATGCACATGGAAAATGGTAGACAGGTGGAGAGAAGATTGAGTAGTCTCATGAAATATGAAGAAGGTTGGAAGAATTGAGAAGGAAGTCACCTATGGTTTAATGCAGCCAGTAGTTTCTGAGCGGCTCTTTAAAGGGGTGATAGAATGATTATATAGGGTATTTCACACTGTTCCTTAAGGTCTCCTAATAGGGTATGTAACATTGGTTTCGCTGAAAATTGCTCGAATGCTATTTTATGGGTCCTTAACTACCCTGTGAATATGGCCCTATTTGTAACAAGAGCTTTTCTTCCAAATATGGTATGCAGCTGTGCGCTGATTGGTTTGAGCGAACCACATACCCATCCATTGGAGACTAGACAGTAGGTCTCATATTTCAGACACTGCAAAGTTATACATTGTTTGTCTGCTATTCACTTCTGATACTTTTTTATGCGAGAAATCAACTATATAAATCTCAAATATGGGCCGTTTTACGAAAATTGATGGCTAATTGCAAATTTGGTAAGACGTGTCAGACTTTAGGAGCTCCACACAGTCTGACGAGAAAACGGCAACCTCCATACCCAGTGAAAGTCACCGTTTCTCAGTTACTGGACTACCGGGGCTCGGGGCTCCACGGAGCTGGCTGGCTGCCGGCATAACTAGAGTATATTTACAGTTTGAATTTCGTCACGCCACTTATATAACATCTACCCCAAGGTCTTATAAAGCTAACTGGTGTCCGATTTCAATTTAATGCATTTTTGTGAACATTGGGGATTTCGTTAGCTGCTACTGTCCCTTCAATCCTACGGGTAAAGATCGCGGCTAGCTGCAGGCCCTGGAGCTCCATCAGGGCCTCGGCATTTTGTAGTCCAGTAACCCAGAAACGGTGACTTTGCGCGGGTATGGAGCACCGCGGGCTTCCCTTCGTGACGGAGATCCAGCTAGCTCACAGCGAGCCGGAGTCTATGAAGTAGGACACGCCGGGCGGCGAGGCAGCACCAGCCACTGTCACTGCCTGCTGAGCTCCTGCTGAACTGCGACACACAGTTGGACAAAATTTACAATTAGCCATCAATTTTCGTAAAACGGCCCATATTTGACCACTACATAGTTGATTTCTCGCATAAAAAAGTCTCAGAAGTGAATTTAGTAATTAAATAGCGGACCTCTGGAGATCTGCATGACCTAGCTAGATTCAGAAGACTAAGCTGACCTCAGGTCAGTGGTGTAGCCTATGCAAATGTTGGGGCGTGACAACGACTAGGAGTTGAGATGCTTACGTCAACTTTTAGCTTTGTTCAGATTTGCCCGTTTTCAGCGGCAGTTTCAAAAGGTGAGATTTGCAGAGGATAGGGGTATCAATGGGATTTTGAGCTTCTATGTATGTCCTATTTACCCACCGAACTGTCGTTATTCAACTATGACAAGGTAAAATCAGTTTTGCATTCTATCACTGCTTTAATATTGTGCCAGGGAGAACATGGCTTGCTTACAGACGCATTCCAACAGCTTTAAAAGAGAATAAATGTACATGTATAGGTTTTTGGGTATTTTTTTCCAAAGCTTATTTAATTACATAGGCTCCTAAAGCGAAGCAGCTATGTAATATATAATCTGTTATATAATCTGCTTTGTACTTTCGAAAGCTTTATTTCCACTACGGAGGATACTTTTACACTCAGGATAAGAATACACTCGCGCACATTGGTCATCATGCTGTTCTGCTATGCCTTCAGCCCACACACAGGTGCAATGCATCTTTTGAAGAACTATCAGCTCTGCCCACACACACACACACACACACACACACACACACACACACACACACACACACACACACACACACACACACACACAAATTAGACAGGCTATATGCTGACACACTTCATTATCATTGCTCGTTGCTATGGTAACCAACCAGTGCCATCCATCCCTACCATTACACCCATAGCGGAATGGATTATAGTGATTATAGTGTAAGAGCATCCCAAATATCTGTCAAATAATGAGGCAGATAATGGAGTCTTACCTTCCCTTAAGCCTGGGATTTACCACCAAGCGCTTCTTTCCCTGCTGTGTGTTTTCAATGTTTTAGATCAGACACAATAATGAGGGTAAATAAGCTGTGCTGATATTCCAGGTAAATAAAATTAATAATCTTTTGCTTTCAGGTGGTCAAATGTTGCTCAGAGTAGTTTGATTCTAGGGGGCTATTTAATCTTATTAAGCTCATTAGGTGTGGTGGAATTTCCAGCTTACCAACACATGCTATGAATGTTGAGACAGTGGTACCCCAGGTCTCATTCAGGTCAGTGTCCAACAAAACCTCATAACCTTCCAGGCAGAGTAGTACTTCAACTCTGTCTCCATGAAAGATGGGAGACTTATGCTGTATGATAACACAGTGCTGCCTCATCCTGCCAAGGTCACGGAGGCAGTAAACACATAACACATTCTGTCTGTGCTGAGGAATTTGGGTAAGCATACGTGTTTACAGTGCCCTCAATATCTTTTTTTACACATTTGTCATTGTTGAAAGGAGTAATAAAGTTTGCCGTCTTTGTACGGGCTATGGAGCCTTTTCGATGTTGATTTATAATTCTCATTAGAATAGATGCGAAAGCTAAAATAAATTGACCTTGATCCGGATAGAAATTGCGGCGTTTTTTTACGCCTTAATATTTGCGTTCTGTGTAGCACTAAACACAAAGTAAAGCTGCGGTTGATAGGAAACACTATAGTTATCTTTGTTAGGGAACATTAATGTCAATTGCCAAATTTTAATGGCAGTCCATCCAATAGTTGTTGAGACATTTCACTCAAAACCACAAATAATAACCTCATGGTGGCGCTAGAGGAAAAGTCAGGCGTCACCAAAGTCATCAGGATACATCGTCTGGGAACTATCAATGTCTGTGCAAAATCTTTTGCTGATCCACCCAGTGGATGTTGAGATATTTGACAGGATATGTGAAAACTTTGACCTGCTGGTGACGCTAGAAGGAAAAGTCTGGGGATCACCAAAGCCAGTATGAAAAATCATCTGGGCATCATCAATATCTGCACAACATTTCATTCCAGTGCATCCAATAGTTGTTGAGATATGGACCAAAAAACGCTGGACAGACCGGCATTGCCTTACTGAGAAGCAAGAACAAATCATGTTTCTTTTAATCCCTTGCTCTCACCCCACTGTGTGCAGCAACTGGCCTCCCAGCAGCGTTAAATATATTTAAGTTAGGAGAACAAAGATGCCAATGGGCCGTGGTGCACACATCTTTCAAGACATTTGAACAGGGTTATTTGAAATATTTATAGCTGATAGATCTCAATATTCTGACATCAGAAGCCCTTGACATTTACACTAGATGTATTTAGTAGTATTTGTTGCTTTAAAGCTATAGTGTGTAGTTTCTGCCACCCCCATGAGGAATTCGAAGTAATGACAACAAAACTGTTGGTGCGTCCAGATGATACAAGCCTTCCGTGACACCCCACACACACACACACACACACACACACACACACACACACGCACACGCACACACGCACACACATTTGGCAATGGCTTGAATGTAATGGACGTTCATTAATATCGAAAAGTTACGCACTAAAGCTTTAATGTTATTAAACTGGCAAACATAAAACGTAAAGCTACAGTAAATGATCTTTTCAGTCACTGTTCTGCCGTTTTTTGTATTTAGCGTGGTTCATCCTGTGTTTGCTGCAGGTAGCAAGTGCAGTTTTTTTCAGGTAGAACTTCAGTATCCACCACACAAAGACTGTATAGGCCTAACTCCCATGACGGCCATTCTAGGTCAATTGCACAGATTCAGAACTGCACTGGTGTCAGCTGAAAAACGAGCCGGTTTGTCTCAGTTCCCAGGAGGTTGAGTTCTTCGTAGGGACAAGCTTTTTAAGGGACAGTGGTGCTCTACAAGCCTGGGGAAAGATGGAAGGTCAATATTTCCTCTGTCACTTCCACAAGGGAACTATGATGAAGGAACACGGAGATTATCAACTCGCTGAATGCCACTGAAATGAAGCTAATAAACTCCACGTCTTATCTTAATGGCTTCACAGTGAAGGTTGATGTTCAGAGAGAGAGAGCGAGAGAGAGAGAGAGAGCGAGAGAGAGAGAGAACCCTTCTCTGAAAAATAGAGGATTGTGTGTGTATTTCCCCTATTTTAGTGTCCTCTTCAACTGAGTCAGCCCTGACCATGGCTGATTTGTAGTGTGATTTAGAGGATTAGGGAGCAAAAATGCCTGCTAAGGTGTGTGTGTGTGTGTGTGTGTGTGTGTGTGTGTGTGCGCAGGGAAACGGAGGGGACGAAAGGAATAATGTTTGGTGAAACAAGAAGAGAGATGTTCTATTCATTAAGACAATAATGTTAATATTAATCACATTGAAGGTCCCAGGCAGTCAGCTATCTGAAAGGGTGAAAGAAAAGTCCTACGTTTTTTTTAAATCAGACAATAAAGACTTTTGTATTTTGTCTGTTTCCATAATTAAAACGTAATATTTTGAGGCATGAACTTTGAGCCATTTAAGTGCTAAAATAATTGTATTTCTCGTTTATGTCATTCTGATTTTTGAACAGTTTATGTTCCTTTTTTCCACTATGTGACTTGTATGTACAATGATGGTGATATTAAATCTAGCCGAAATTACTCCTATCAGTAAAACTTGTGTCAATAGTCAATCCTCCAATAGAGGTTGTTTTTCACAGGGCAAAGAGCCTAAAAAGAAGTTATTGCAGCCTTAGGGCAGACGTGTTGTAATGATACAATTACCTGATTATGTAACAAGGATTGTACATGACTCAGTTGTAGCCAGCTGACCCATAGGGACCTCCTTCTCAAGTCTCATGAGTGCAGCCTTTATGATCCCTTCCCGACTGCCATTCCCGCCCGACTGAGCTTGACAAGACACTGGTGAGAGAGTTTAACTCTTGACTTCTGTACACTCATTGACCTCTGGAAGGCCGAGGCCAGTCTAGTAGAGAAATACTGCAGAGCATTTGAGTTGTGATTATCAAAGCCTTGACTTAAGTTAACAAGGAGAAGAACTTATGAAATTCTTAAGCAGACACTGTGATGTGTGATATGAGGCAACACAAATTTTAATTGTTGCTACAAAGTGGAGCGCATTGTTGATGACTACAGAGGGATTCTTGTTATACAGTATGTGATGGGGTTATTAGTTCTTTGCTGCCCATTTAAAGACCGGAAACAGAATGTGTATTCCAAGATTGACATAGAGTATTTAACTATAAAGAATCACAAAACAACCTTGACCAGCCATGCTCTCACTCAAATAATACAGCAAGAATCCAAACTAGTATTTGATAGGAAGTAGAATTGATACACTGGGCAGAAATACACAACATACATATTGAGGTGGTTTCAGTTCATGTTGGAGACCAGTTTAATGGCTTAAATCTGTGTGATATTGATTTTATTTTGTTCATATATTTTCAGTAAAGTATACAATACTGCTTTATCTAAATACTGTGGGCCTGACCATTACAACAACTGGTGGGAAAGGTGAGGAATCAAAGTAGAGATGTGTACTTTGTGGACATTTTTAAGGTTTCTTTTTCTCTTCTTGGTATCCTTCAATGTAAAGCATCGATCACCAGCTTGGTTGGTAAACGCGAGTGTGCTGTGTTGCAGTCAACTAGTGTTGTGTTGTAGAAGATTTCAAGGTATCAAAGTCCTCAGATTTCAAACGGATGCTATTTGGAGCCACTGACGTGAAAATTGCATAATACTGCTTTAAGGTGCTTACTGTGCATGCTTCAATTTCATAGAATTTCCATAACAACAGTGTAATGTTTCTTGACAGCCATTTTAAGTGTACCAGCTAGTGGAAAGATAAGCACTTGAGAAGGTTTATTTTGTACATTCAATTACCATTCTCTTTATTTAAAGTCTTTGGTGCAAACAATCTTAAGTGTGCATCTCATAAAGACTATGTTCTCTCTCTTTCATTACCGTTCGCCATCCTTTCACTTTCCAGGTTTTACAACCCTGGAAAGGCAAACGGGGCAGATGTGCCGGCTCTTTAAATAGACCTAAAGAGGCCTTAACAAGCAGCCTGCTCAGCTCTTCGGCTGCCCCTCAAAGCCCCCTCAGAAATTCCAGAAATCGCATGTAATTACTGAAATGCATTCTCTGTTTATTTTATTTTCCCTTTTATATATTTCTGTTACACCTGATTTTAGGGCTGCTCCCTCTTAGTCGATTAGTCGACTAATCGGTCGTTTTGGTCTTAGTCAGATTTCTTTAGTCGATTAGTCATGTTTTATGCTTTTTTCATGCTGAATGACTTATTTCCAAGAAACGTATGAGCACATCTCTGGTAAACACAAGAATTAAAGTGGTGCTTTTGCATGACTCTTTGCGGAGAAACTCAGATTTACAGCTCTGTCGATTAAATCAACTAATCGATTAGTCGATACAATTGAATGAGTGTTAGTCGACTAAGAATTTCTTTAATCGAGCACAGCCCTACCTGATTTTCATCCACCGTCGAAATGCTGCTGCAATTACTAAGGAAACACATTTTTCAAAAGAGGAGAGTGCTGCATGATCTGAAACATATTTTGCTTATATTCACAAATCAAATATATATTTAACATGCCAAACGGCTATTTGCAAATTAGGGGTGTGCAAAAAAATCGATTCACATTTGTATCTCGATTCAAGCTCTACCGATTCAAAATCGATTCATAGAATTCCAAAAATCTATTCATGTTTAAAAAAAGAGTATATATATATATATATATATATATATATATATATATATATATATATATATAAAAAATGACATAACATTATTTATTATACGTTTATTTGATTCACAGCTGCTATATACCGTTTTGACCTCAACAACCCAACTGCATTTTACCGCAAACTTGCGACTAGTTAACTTTCTAAAGCAGGCGCAATCGCTTGTTTGCGCACCGCCACACATTAGTCTATGTTTGGGAAACACTGATGTCTCAGGCTGTACCACCTAGTGTCATACAGTCTCTCCCCTGAGCTAGCTGCAACAGCCTGAAGTGTGTAAAGTAAGATGTAAACAACAAGTACCCCAAATCATCTCCAGACTCCATCTGTAACTTGTAAACAAAATAAGACAGCTATAAAACAGAAAATACAGCATCTCTGTTCTCTGCAAAGACGAACTAAATTACCTGATTAATGCAACTTTATCACGACGTCTCCCGGCCATTTTTCACCGCAGAAAGCTGCTCCCTGCCTGGCTAAAGCTAATATAGTTAGCCTAAAGAAACAAGGCGTCTGTCCCAGCTAACGTTACAGTTCGGAGCCGCGACGCTGGAAAAGTACCACTAATCTACAACAGCAGTCTTATCCTCCACTCTCTCGCCTGTACTACTGTAAATGACTGGTCCTCTAACTGTTGTGGGTCGTCACCACTCACCATACTCGTCCTTAGTGCTGCTATCTCTGACTCACTAAAACTGCATACATAGGCAGAGATCGGCTACATAGGCAGCGCACCAAACAGCTTCAGAGCTAAGGCGGGGCTACAGATTAGGTGTCCTTAAAGAACCCGCGTATCTAACCGTAGTTCCGCATTACATTAGTTCTGAATTACATTAATTAATTTGCACACAATTTTTATTTATTTTTATACCGTGTATTCTCCGTGTAAATTCATGCACCGAACCGTGACACCCGTACCGTTTCGGTTCAATACGAATACATGTACCGTTCCACCCCTAATATAAATATAAATATAAATATATATATATATATATATATATATATATATATATATATATATATATATATATATACACTATTGTCCTGAACTTAGTTTAGCTCGCCATTCCCATAGATGGCGCTGCGTCAAATTCACACTGATGCCTGGGCACTCTTGTTATAATCAAAAGAAGAACGAGTGCAGCAGAAGTAGTTTAGTCGGCGCAAACAATGGCAAACCTCACAGAAAGAATTATTCAACTTGAAGGCGAGGCACATTTCCGCTTTTATAACCTCGAGGGGAAGACGGAACTTGAAAGGAATCATGCTATATGCAGGCTTTGCAAAGCGAAAGTTAAGTATTTTGGAAACACCACAAACTTGAGAACTCACATGGTACGCCATCACCCAGAGATTAACATTAAAGACGTGGACGAACAACAACCTAAAGTACCTGACAAGCCAGTCAACCAACTCTGGTCTAAACTCCCACCGAACTTTGAACGAAAAGCTCTTTTTATTCAACAGTTTTATTTTATACTTGAATTAAATGTATTTGAAAGCTGGCCAAAGCTTGGCACTTTTGCAGTTTTTAGTTGCAAAAGTTTTTATTTTTGTATGAAGACATATA